>NW_022436997.1:13023629-13137200 GCF_009761245.1 Sapajus apella
TACTGCGTCGATTTTCCTCTGTTTTGGTCGGGGGGCGGGGGCGGCGGCCGCGGCGGCGGCGGGGCCCGGGCCAGGGGCGGGGGCGGCGCCGGCCGGGCTCGTTCGTGCGGGGCTTGCGCTGCGCCACCGCCGCGGCCGCCGCGGTGACAGCTCCGGGGATGCTCCGCTCGGCCCCGCTCACAACAATACACTCTGACGTCACGGGGAATGGCGACGCGGCCGCACACTCGCCGCGCTCACACTCACCGCGCTCACACTCGCCATCTCGCGCGCGCACACCCGCGCACACTCGCCGCGCGCCCACCTACTCCAGCCACGCCCTGAAACCCTCGCGAGACCCCTCTCCCTCCAACCCAGCCGCCAAATTCCCGGAGCGCTGCCCACTCCCTGCAGGCCGTTCCACCCGCTTCCCCCTGTCCCGCTCCGGCCGAAAGCCCCGGACACTGTGGCCTTTGGAACTTGTGTAGGAGTCCGCCCCGCACCTCGACGCCCCTGTCCTGTGCGCTCACGCGTGCACACTCACTCACAGGCACTCCGCACTACTCTCCTCGGCCGGATTCCCTTAACCCTGTCTCTGGCTGGGGGAACTCCGAGAGCCTTGCTGAAAGGGTACAGAGCCAGTGTCTTTGGATACAGAATTAATAATGTACGTGCAACTTAACACAACGTTGAAGCACCTACAGCATCTCAAACAATGCAGGACCAAAGAGCCGTGACCATGTATCCACGCGATGCCATACCGTAGCACTAATTATTTTTAAACAGCGTGTAGTCAACATTCCGTAGAGTAAAACATGATGCGCATGTAAAAAAACTGAAGAGCTAACGCTTGTGTATTTTTTAAATTATTTATGATTTTTATGTCTGGGATACAGAAAGCGTTGGATTGTTATGCTTATTAGCGAACTACCAAAAAATGCGTTAAGACTTAAAAGTTTATGGTAACCTTTCCAACTGCATACATCTCTGGTGAATTGTTTGGGTCAGTGGAGTTATTGTTAAGCAAAGAAAGAAATGACGCTGTGATCCACACAATAATTACGTGTATTTGTCTTGAGTATCTGAAAACAAAAAGGTCACTTGTACTGGATTATTTATCTGAAGTTATTTCCTGAATATAATGTAAATAGTATTTAAATAGTACTTTGTGTTTTTTCATATGCATTATCTCGTTTGATCCTAAAAACAACGCAGTTAAACATATATATTTCCCATCTACTGTACAAATGAGGATATGAAACTCAAAAACATGACAGTGTATTCAAGATTTCTTGCTAAATCATTTTAAGAACTCAAGTCTTTTGACCCTAATCTCATGTTGTTTATTCAATTCCATACTGCCTGTTTAAAAATACTCATGTCTGAAAAATGAACACTTACATCTAATGAAAAGATTTATGTCTGAGAATGGGAACAATTATAGTAAGGTGATTCCTTTGAGAGCACTGTAAAATGAATGAAGTAATAAAAATGTTTGATTACCAAAAATTAAGCAGAGACAGTTCATAATCATAAAGAGCTGCATATGATAATTCTTTTAGAGTATTTGTTTTATTAATTCATTAGACTGAGAAAAGGCTATGCATCAGTTTAAGAAAATATCAAAAGATTATCTCCACTCTTTCTTTTTTAAAAATGGATTTAGAGAACATGCTGCAGTTATCCCTAGGGGAAAATTTTATCCATGCAATTTGCATAATTCTATCCAGGTGTATTATATTTTTACTTTACATTTCAAATATATTAAATTTGAATCACGTTCACATCTGCTTTTATTTTCCAGAATTCTTTTTATGGTTGAAGTAATTGATATATTTTCAAAGTATTTTCATTCTAATGTTTTTTCTTCTACTCAGAAATACCTATTTTAAGCAATCAGACCATAACATATCATTTGTTATTTTCTGTGAAATAGCGCTTAATAAGAAGTTTTGGAGCCAGCTAAAGGAAAACATACATACTCAGTTATTTCACAGAAAGGCCAATTTCTGGTTATTAAAGAAGAAAAAATATGTTGTCCTACTTAAGCAAATGTAAACTGATGGTTTAAAAAAAAAGCTATTGTTTATGCACTCACTCTCTGACAGTGAGCTGAGTATAAATAACCAATATTATGAACTGACTCTTAGATTCTGCCTCACCTTTTGGGTACTTGACTATAAATAGTCCATACCAGATAAGTCTGATTAAAGACTTGGTGAATAGTCTATGTCAAAATAACATATTTTACAGAGCACCAGAAGAGGTGTAGGCCACCATTTCAAAGAGGTCATTGTTAGACTTCTTTCTTCTACATTTACTTTGTGTCTGGGACAGGGAATAGATTAATCAATTACAGATCTTTTGTAATTTGATAAATTATATGGATAGCTTTTCAACGCAAAGTGAAATACATTATAAGAAACGTACAAGTAAATTTCTGTGAAAATGAGAGAAATAACTCTGCCAGGGAGATTAAATAAACCTTTAGAAAAGATAAGTTTTCAGGTGGGATTTGAGGAATGAGTAGGATTTGAATATTCACATTTCTAAAATGGAGAAAAGCTTTTTGAAACACAAATGCAATAAATGTCAGGACAATTGAAAACTAGGAAAATATTAAATTAGACGAGCACATTCAATTAAATTCATATCACATAACAATATTTCAAGAACTGTTTTCTTAAATGAGGAGAGAGGAGTAACTCAGAGAACAAGCTTTAGTTAGAATTGCCTATAAATCCACCCTTTCCTGAGCCCCCATCCCTGTTATACAGTAATGGAAATCACACCGGAGTTCAACTGGCATGTAACAGCACCTTCTCTGTATTCCACTGCTTTCTTCTTTTCCATTCATTAGTTCTGAATCCAGCAATTCAAACTTTTGTGCATATCTCCTCTCATCAATTCCAGCCGGTTTTTTTCATTTCCTGTAATGTTTATTGCAACCTGTTTAACAATCATTAAACACTTAATAGATATATAACCCAAACAGTAAGAAATATTAATGTACATATGACAAAATAGAGGTGTTGGAAAATGGTTTACCGAACAACATAGAGGTTTACCGGACAACATAGAGGTTTACCAGAAAGTGGGCTAAGTTAATGTGAGGCTCTGAGAACAAGAGATGAGACAGAGAAGAGACACCTGAGGATTTGAGGAGAGAAGTTTGTTTATTTCCACAGTCCCTCAAGAGATACAAGCTTTCACCATGGATCCTAATCAAAGAGTTGACCAAATATGGGAAACTAGGTGTTTCAGGCAGGGCTAAGGGGCTGGGATTCCTTTGGATTCAGACTCCTTGTATACATGGCTACCATCCACATGCCTATTGAATGTTGTGTGAGGAAGTCTGGGTTAAATAGAAATATCTTCCATACCTCTCCCACAAAATCCCACCATCGGCCACAACACACAGCAGGAGGTGGAGTGGGGAAGGAGTAATAAAAGATGAGGGGAGAGAATGGAGGCCAGGGTTGCAGGGGAGGTGGAAGAGGTCTTTGTTGGTCTTGATGGCCATGCCCCATGGGTGTTATTTCTGAAGCAAGTTTGTTTATTATGCATAAGTTTAGAATCTCTGACTTTTCAAATAAGAACATTTAATAATTTTATTTCTTCTAAACATCTTTTGTTCTAATCAGTTAGAATCTAACTGGTCTGGAAAATCCATGAAGGTGATCCCCTTGTCTCCTTTGTCCACTGCTCAATTCACTGACTTTCAAGCACTAAGTAAATTCCCTGTTATGCTCTAAGGTGCAATAAATATTTACTGAATAAAGAGAAATCACTGGAAATAAAGGAAATTGATCCCTTTTATTTTTAACACAATAAACGTCCAGCAAATCAAGATGCAGTTTTATCATTTTATACTTAGTATCATTTTTTTCTGTCCTACTTATAGTTCACTGAACAGTTGAGGAGATATAAAGCAAAATAAAGCCAAATATCAGTATTATTCATTATGTGCAGTCAAGTATTACCGAGTGATGCTCCTCAGAGCAAATGAATTTTGACCTTGTCTCTTTTATTCTACTCCTGCATTTCCTTTACTTTTCGAGTCCCTCATTATATGTATTTAAAGTCAGTTTATCCTATGAATGTAAACAAATTAACTGCACTTCAGGAACATATAGAAATCGTAATAAAATTATCTGAAAGTAAGTTTATCTAAACATGGGACAATTCTACTACCACATGAGTAGGATTACTGTGATCATTTTGTTTTTACTTGCAATCTATGACAGTTTAATACTTTAATATTTCAACATATTTTAATTTTTAAGGTATGTGTAGTTATGGAGAAAATTAAATTTTCATTTTCTTCAAAAGTTTTCTTTAGGTGATTTTATTTATATTGTCAAAGCATATCATTTAAAAAAAACAAATTAGGGCTATTTTGAGTCTCATTTTTAATTCTCTGGCCAATTTGTAATTGTTTGTATATTTCAGTGCACTAATTGAAACACAAAATTGTTCATGATATATGCAGACCCTTAGCAGCTAAAGTCTTCTTAAATCTGAGGAAAGTAGAATAAAGTAGCTAAAAATATTTCCATACTGTTCTTTTTCACTTTCTTAAGTTGCTCTTTTTTCTGCTTTATCTCTCTCCTTTCTTTGTGCAATAACAAACTCTCCTTCTGAGTAGAGCCCTTCATTCAAGAATTTACCTTTTCCCTCTTTAAACCCTTAATTAGGCATAGAGAACACAGTCTGATTTATGGCCTAGCGTTTAACAGGACTCACACTTAATCCATTACACAAAGAGGTATACACATATTCCCTAACAGCACCACTCATTAGTTTATACAAGATGAAAAAAATAAAAACACTTAGCAAATGTAAATAAATGTAAATAAAGTTTTGCTTGTAAAACTTCTTATGCATATACAATGTGATCAGAATTTCAACATTGCAGTCTAACAGCTTTTTGCTTATTTTCGAAACTACAAATTAGATTTCTCTAGGTAAACTCTAATTCAATCTCACATTTAGTGGATAAGAAGGAAAATTACATGCTGCTAAATTCATCTTTATGTAGAAAGAATGTTCTTAGTTCACAAAGCAGAGTAGAATTCTGATTACAACTACTGTCCCAGACATAATTTAATGGAATCTTGGTCATGTTACTGATACGATATTTCCCTCAGCTTTCATGTTTACCAAAAGAGTAAATTTTGTAGTGGAGGCCCCCCAAAAAGAACTTCAGAAGGATCATTAACAAGTAATTTATTCCAGTAATTTTGGATATAACTGCTATTTTAAGTTGTACAGTAAAATATACGAAGTACACCCGTTAGATAGTAATCTGGTATTGGACCGTCCTCTCCATTCTACACATAGCACCAAAAGCTCCAAGGAAGATATAAGGCTATTCTGCAACTTTTAAAAGGATGGATTGAAGTGAGGGGGAGATAGGTCTCCTTTTGTAACTGAAGAATTCTTATTGCTTTCCTGTTGAGTTTTATTGCAGGGGACACGGCTGATCATCTTAGCCAACACACTTCCAGTAACCATGGGATGACATGATTGATTAGCTAAATAGCAGGAATAACTGGAAGATCTCTTAGGAGCCCATTGTGGCCAAGGAAATGTCATCCAATTGTCCATTGACTTATGTGGGGAAAGAAATAAAGGGGGGAGCCACAGGAATTGCCACCCCCAGTGAGGCCCACCTATCAGTAAGGAAAAGCAGTAGGACTGTATTTAAGGAAAAAGAGAACAATGACCTTCAGTGTCAGAAATCTGTTCAGTATTTTCATAGCCCAAGTGATGCTGGGGTTGGGGACAGAGCTAAGCCTATTTATCTTCTGTGTGGGAATAGAGAGATCCAGAAAAAGAGATTCTCATTCACCCACTCCCTGTGACTTTCTACCGCTCTATCAGATTTAGGCAAGGTATCCCCAAGGAAAAGGATCAAAGATAGTTATGACATTTAGATGTCAAAATAATGAATCATGCATTTTAACAATATCTGGATTGAGTTGCTGGTAGGAATTTTAATCAATGCGCATTTTTTAGTAGAAAATTCTTTTCTCTGGAGACCCTCCCCTTTTTTAGACCAAGAGGTTATTACCTCCACAGTAGATTGTCTAGATCACTTATCTACCTAACTTAAAATCATTTAGTTAATTTCTACTTTATAAAACTAATCTCCCCTTTCTCTTTGTGGGCTTATTGCTATGTTCTCTATGTAATCAAGGTATGTTTCACTTTGATACAATTTCTAAAGTTTTGAAAATTTTCTATTCTTTTGTTTTTTACTGGAAGTATAATTAACATAAAATATAAGGCATAGGTCTCAAATGTTTGGTCTGATGACTTTTAATAATTGTATATTCCCCAGTAACTTAATCCAAAACAAGATACAGAGCATTCTTGTCACCCCAAAATGTTTCCTTATGCCATTTCCAGTCAACCTTGATGCCTAGAGAACCAACCACTTTCAGACTTTAATCATCATGGGTATGTTTGGCCTGTTAATAGACTGCTAGTAATTTCCCCTCTTGGTAGCTCCATCTATTTATTTTTGAAATGGTGTTGGGTGTATTTGATAAAATCCAATTTATATATATATTTTTTCTTTTATGGTTAGGGATTTTGAATATTATCCAAGAAATCTTTTCCTACTCCAACTTTAAGAAGCCATTCCCCCTTCTTTTATTCTAGAAGCTATATGGTCTAGGTTTTACATTTATGTCTTTGATCTAACTATAATTAATTTTTATGTATAGGGTGAGACAGGGATCAAATGTTTTTCATATGGCTATCCAGATATTTCTATATAGTTTATCATAATTAGTTTTACTAGATGCATTGACTTGGCACTGTGATCAAATGCTAATTGACTATATATGTATGAGCCTATTTCTGGCCTTTATATTTTATTGTATTAACCTATTTGGCTATACTTGTACCAGTAACAAACTGCTTTGATTACTGTAGCTTTACTGTGATCTTGAAATCAGATATGTAAATCCTAAAATGTTATTGTTCTTTTTCAAGATTGTTATGGCCTTTCTAGATTCTTGCATTTTTGTATAAGATAAATTTTAAAATGTCAGCCATTTTTTATGGATGACATTGAATTTGTAGACTAATTTAGAAAGACATTCATAGCATCAAAATTGGTATATCCATAAAGTTGAATTATTTTTAAGGGACTTCTTTAATTTTTGTCAGCCATGATTTAAAATCTTTAATGTAGTACTGTAGGACATGATTGTTACATTTATTCCCAAGTTTTGATATTTTTATGCTATTTGAAATAGCATATTAATTTGATTCTTGGATTATTGGATGATTATATATAGAAATAGAATTGATACTTGAATATTGATCTTATATACTGTGATGCTAAGTTCAGTTTTGGTGTTATTATAGATTTAAGTAGTATTTTTATATGTATTTGTAGAATAATTATGTTGTCTGTTAATTAGGGAAGTTATATTTCCTTTCTGATTTAATAAATTTTGTTTATTTTTCTTGATTTACTGCACTGGCTAGGACTTCTGGAACAATTCTGAACACAAGTTGTGAGAGTAAACACACACTATTTATAACCTTAAAGTTGGAGTAAAGAGATACATGTTTCACTTAAGTATCATATTAGCTGCATGACTTTTGTAGATACACTATCTGATTCAGAAAATTCTTTTCCTTTCCTACAAAGCTCAGAATTTGTTCTCTCCTTTCTGAGTAGGACTTACATTTTGTCCAAAGCTTTTCTATATTTATTGAGATGATCGTAAAATATTTTTATTCTGCTAAGGTAGTATGCTACATCAATTGATTTTCTTTTTTTTTCCCCCCATTTATTTATTTTATTGCATTTTAGGTTTTGGGGTACATGTGAAGAACATGCAAGATTGTTGCATAGGTACACATGTGGCAGTGTGATTTGCTGCATTCCTTCCCACCACATACATCTGGCATCTTTCCCTTTGCTATCTCTCCCCAGCTCCCCACCCCCACCGTCCCTCCACTATTTCCACCCAACTGACCCCAGTGTGTAGTGCTCCCCTCCCTGTGTCCATGTGTTCTCACTGTTCAACAGCCGCCTATGAGTGAGAACATGTGGTGTTTGATCTTCTGCTCTTCTGTCAGTTTGCTGAGAATGATGGTTTCCAGGTTCATCCATGTCCCTACAAAGGACACAAACTCGTCGTTTTTGATGGCTGCATAATATTCCATAGTGTATATGTGCCACATTTTCCCTGTCCAGTCTATCATCGATGGGCATTTGGGTTGTTTCCAGGTCTTTGCTATTGTAAACAGTGCTGCAATGAACATTCGTGTGCACGTGTCCTTATAGTAGAACGATTTATAACCCTTTGGATGTATACCCAGTAATGGGATTGCTGGGTCAAATAGAATTTCTATTTCTAGGTCCCTGAGGAATTGCCTCAGGGACCTAGTTCAAATTAGTTCAAATGGTTGAACTAATTTACACTCCCACCAACAGTGCAAAAGTGTTCCTATTTCTCCACATCCTCTCCAGCATCTGTTGTCTCTTGATGTTTTAATGATTGCCATTCTAACTGGCATGAGATGGTGTCTCAATGTAGTTTTGATTTGCATTTCTCTGATGACCAGTGATGATAAGCATTTTTCATATGTTTGTTGGCCTCATGTATGTCTTCTTTTGTAAAGTATCCTTTGCCCACTTTTGAATGGGCTTGTTAGTTTTTTTCTTGTAGATCTGTTTTAGTTCTTTGTAAATTCTGGATATCAGCCCTTTGTCAGATGGGTAAACTGCAAAAATTTTTTCCCATTCTGTTGGTTGCCGATTCACTCTAATGACTGTTTCTTTTGCTGTGCAGAAGCTGTGGAGTTTGATTAGGTCCCATTTGTCTATTTTGGCTTTTGTTGTCAATGCTTTTGGTGTTTTGGTCATGAAGTCCTTACCTACGCCTATGTCCTGAATGGTTTTGCCTAGATTTTCTTCTAGGGTTTTTATGGTGTTAGGTCTTATGTTTAAGTCTTTAATCCATCTGGAGTTAATTTTAGTGTAAGGTGTCAGGAAGGGGTCCAGTTTCTGCTTTCTGCACATGGCTAGCCAGTTTTCCCAACCCCATTTATTGAACAGGGAATCCTTTCCCCATTGCTTGTTTTTGTCTGGTTTGTCAAAGATCAGATGGTTGTAGATATGTTGCATTGCCTCCGAGATCTGTATCTTAAAATAATAAAAGCTATTTACAACAAACCAACAGCCAATATCATACTGAATGGGCAAAAACTGGAAGCATTCCCCTTGAAATCTGGCACTAGACAAGGATGCCCTCTCTCACCACTCCTATTCAATACAGTACTGGAAGTTCTAGCCAGGGTAATCAGGCAAGAAAAAGAAATAAAGGGTATTCAAATAGGAAAGGAGGAAGTCAAATTTTCTCTATTTGCAGATGACATGATTGTATATCTAGGAGAATCCATTGTCTCAGCCCAAAATCTGAAACTGATAGGCAACTTCAGCAAAGTCTCAGGATACAAAATCAATGTGCAAAAATCACATGCATTCCTATACACCAATAACAGACTTAAAGAGAGCCAAATCAAGAACAAACTGCCATTCACAATTGCCACAAAGAGAATAAAATACCTAGGAATACAACTAACAAGGAATGTAGAGGACCTCTTCAAGGAGAACTACAAGCCACTGCTCAACGAAACAAGAAAGGACACAAACAGATGGAGAAACATTCCATGTTCAAGGTTAGGAAGAATCAATATCGTGAAAATGGCCATACTGCCCAAAGTAATTTACAGATTCAATGCTATCCCCATCAAGCTACCAATGACCTTCTTCACAGAACTGGAAAAAAATACCTTAAACTTCATATGGAACCAAAAGACAGCCTGCATATCCAAGTCAATTCTAAGCAAAAAGAACAAAGCAGGAGGCATCACGCTACTGGACTTCAAACTATACTACAAGGCTACAGTAATCAAAACAGCATGGTACTGGTACCAAAACAGAGATATAGACCAATCAATTGATTTTCTAATGTTACACCTTATATTTATACAATATAACACACTTGTTTTTTTTTTTGAGCTGGATTCATTTTTTCCTAATATTTTGTTATGATGTCTGCCTTTATCATGAAGAATACTAATCCTTATTTATAGATATTTCTTATATCTTTTAGATATCTAATTATAGTATTGGTCAACTCATAAAATAAGTCGGAATGTTTGTTTCTCCCATGCATGCCAAAATGCAGAAAGAATATTTGTTAGATTAGTATTATTACTTCCTTAAATGTTTTGTCGAATTTATTTCTGAAATTATGTAGGACTGCAGTTATAATTGTGTCTGTACACATGTGTGTGTATGTATGTAAAGGGTTTTACAGCAAATTCAATTTCTATAATGTATGATAGGTTATTTATAGATTTTCTCTTTTGTTTCTCTAAATTATATTTTATTAAAGCTTTATCAACTTTATGGAAATTTATAAAGTTATACAACTTGCATAACTACATACCTTGCATTTAGCCAATGTAATTGTACAATTTGAGGGATTTATTTGTGTAAATTTATACAGTTATGCAACCATAACCTTGAACTAATTTTACAACCCTTTGGCCATTCCCAAAAAAGTGTCTTCATGCCCATTTGAAGTCAAATCCAATTTCTTTCTTCTTTTTTTTCTTCTTTTTTTTTGAAACAGAGTCTTGCTCTGTCATCCAGGCTGGAGTACAGTGGTGTGATCTTGACGCACTGCAACCTCCGCCTCCCAGGTGAGATAGGGGCTAAAACAGAAGCCTGAGCACCGCCATCTTATAGAGATGGCACCTGGTCCTGGGCAGAGGTGTAGTTCTCAGAACTGTTATTGTATTGTAATTCTCAGAAGCGTTATTTTCTAATGGTAAAAAATTTCCACTGCCGCTCCCCTATTCTTGCAACAAAGCGCTGACTTTAGCTTCTGTACAAATAGCTTGCCTTGCACACCCCTGTGCCCCCCTGAACAAGGATGTGGTTTAGCTTAAATGCCTTGCTCCCCATGAGCTCGGGGCCATGGGTTGGAGAGATGTGAGTCCTCCGTGGCCGCCGGCAATAAACACCCTGCAATTTGACATACTTTTGTCTTGGTATTGATTTTCTGTGCTCGCTCCTGTGTAACACAGGTTCAAGCAATTCTTCTGTCTCAGCCTCCTGAGTAGCTGGGACTACAGGTGCCTACCACCATATTCGGCTAATGTTGGTATGTTTAGTAGACATGGTGTTTCACCTTGTTGATCAGGCTGGTGTTGAACTCCTGACCTCAGGTGATCCACCCACCTCAGCCTCCCAAAGTGCTAGGATTACAGGCATGAGCCACCACATCCGGCCATCAAATCCAGTTTCTACTGCCAGGACATGAAATCACACAATGTGTAGCCTTTTATTTTCATTTCCTTCACTTAGCAAATCTATTTTACATTTATGCACTTTGTTGCATTTATCTGTAGTTTGTCTCTTTTTTCCTAGTATGCCACTTTATCGATATGCAACATTTTGTTTATCCATTCACAAACTGAAGTATATTTAGAACGCTTACACTTCTTGGCAATTATAAATAATAGTGCTATGAACATTTGTGTAAATTCTGGTAAAATGTGTATTCAAATATTTTATCCATTTGAAAATTGTGCCTTTCATCTACTTACTGATTTTCAAGAGTTCTTTATGTATACTGTATGTAAGTATTTTATCATATATGTAATTTGTAGCTATTTTATCCAAGTATATGACTTATCTTTTTAAATTTTCTTAAGGGTATCTTTTGAAGAGCAGAGGATCTCAATTTTGATCAAACTTAATTAGACAGTTTGTGTGTTTGTGTGTGTGTGTGTAGAGAATGTTTATAGTATCATAGCTAAGAAATCTTTATCTATCCAAAGGTAACATATTTTCATATGTTTATGTCTAGAGATTTCCTAGATTTAGCTCCTAAACTTATGAAGATGACTTATTTTGAGTTAGAGTATAGATTTTGTGTATGCTGTCAGCTAAAGGCATCACTTTATTGTTTTAACTGATGAATATACAAGTATTCCAAAATTATTTGTTGAAAAGAAAATCCTTTCCTTCATTAAATTGTCTTGACATATTTGTCAAAAACTTGATCCACCATGATTATATGGGTGTTCTCCTGTGCTGGTTATTGGTTACATTCTTATATGTGACTTTCTTTTTGCCAATATCACATCATTTTTAGTAAAGTATTATTGCAAATTTTATAATCAGGTAGTATAAAATCTTCAGCTTTGTTCTTTTTGAAGTTGTTTTAGCTTTTTAGGATTCACTGATTTTCCACATAAATGAAGTTTATTTCAAAGCTGCTGGTATATAATCTATATCAAATCCTTCCACTGTCTTCTCATTTGCATTATTTATGATGAGAAATCTGTAGTCATCCTCATCTTTGTTCCCATGTTCCTAATGAGTCTTTTTTCTCTCTGCTTTAAGAGTTTTTATTTATCAGTGGTTTTGAGCAATTTTATTTTAAAATCTTTGGTACAGTTTGCTTTCTGTTTCTTTAGCTTGCAGTTTATTGAGCTTATTGTGAATTTATAGTTCTCACCAAATTTAGAAATGTTTCAGCCATTATTTCTTAGAAGTCTCTTCTTTTTAGAAGTTAACCCTCACCATCCTCCACACTAACTGTGTACATTCTAAGAAAACAAATTATGTCTCTATTGCAGCATTGTAACACCATGATTAACCCAGGGCCTAGTACATATGACTTGTCAACTATTATCTGAATAAACTAATATATGCATTTCCAAGCAATAAATATACCATTTGTTTTACTCACTCATTTTGCTTAGACAGTGTGTATCTCAGTATTACTATCTTTGGGTAGACATATTAAGTTATTATATGTCTCCTGTTTGGCTTAGTATAATTCTGAGTCCCTTCCAAATTTCGTCCAACTGTCTCAGTCCAGAACACTACAACAAATACTTAGGATGTTTATCTCCATTTATCCTTATATTTCTTTGTTGTCCTTGTCACTCCTATATATAAAAAGATGGGGGTAGAAAAAGGAAAAAGTGAGAGAGAAATAAATAAAGGGAGAGAAAAGGGGAAATGCAGTTGAACTCTTCCTTTCAATGCTCTTGTACCAATATGAAATTTTCTGACTTTCACATTCACAAGGCTATACTTAGAGAAATTTTATTAACATTTTTATGAATCAAAATAGTCAAATATTTGTTCATGTTAAGGACAATCCACATGTAGAAATAGATGCTTCTTGGGATTGTGTCAATTATATTGATAACAATACTAACATTTATTTTTCACTTATGCCATTGGCATAGTAAAAAGTACTTGATTTACTTATTACTTGCAAGAATATTATAAATTATATAATATTGAGACAGCCAAATACCTAGGCAGATAAAAAAACGTTCCCAGAGAATCTCAACCCACCCCACATGTGTTTACATCAGGTGCTTTTGTGCACCAGAGGGAAGCTGCCCAGGGCCTTGTCTGAGCATGCCCACATGTGCACTGGGTAATGGAGTGGAGCCACAAACTGGGGGAGGACCCTGGCCTTCTCAGTTCCTGTGTGGTGGCCTGGAATAAATCTGTGAGGTGGGGGCCTAGCAGTAGGATTCCATCTTATTTGCTGAGGTATTATATATTTTCTTTTCTTTTCTTTTTTTTTCTTTTTTTGCCCAGTAACATCCTGTTCTCCTCACCCTTCAATGTGTCTGTGTGCCTAAATATACTGGTCATGTGACAAGAACCTAATTTTTGCTAAAGTGAGAAGCAAATTTCTGCAACGCTTTGGTGCCCAACGTGGGGCTTGAGGAAGGATGAATAAGATGCAAACCAAAATATCTTTTGCTCTTTTGCTTCTGAGCCTTTTTGTCCTCAGAATTCTTCTGAGGGAAGAAGAAACTGTGCGACACCCACCCCAGTGACTGCAGGCACCAGTGGCTCCTCTGCCCTCTCTTCCAGCTGGGGGTAGGAAGTCATCTGTGTAAGAATAAGAGGTACTTCCCCCAGGCTCAACACTGCCCTTTAAACTTTTCTTCCTTTCCTCTACACTGTAAGCAGTTAATATAGTCCTGCACTTTAAGCTTTTCTTTCTTTCTCCATTAGGTCAGGAGTTAACTTTTAAGAGAGAGGTTTGGTGTTTTCCTTTTAGAAGCTGTTTTACTAGGCTAGGAATGATTGCAACAATCATTGCTTATATGCTCTGTAAAGTTTTAATTATGAAAACGTATTTGTTAGTTTAGTCTTAGGCTGTAGCCAATCTGGTGTGCTTTGCATGACTTTCTGTATGGTCAGTAGCAATCTTTGCTGCAGGATTCCATCTAGTTTTATGTTCCTTGGAATGTGCCCTGTAACCATGTGGCAATGTTTTGTTTAGCCTCCACCATTTTACAATGGCAGCCAAATTCAGTCCTGGCTTAGGGAATGAGTCCTTTCTGGTTTGATATCTGTATAACTTTTACTGTTTATTCTCTTCCCCCCAAAGAAGCACCTGGTATTTTCCTTTCTCTGAGCACCTGGGAGGTCATCTTAGGTAAAGTTTGAAAACCAGAAATATTGTCCACTTGGTGCTACTAAAGTCAGGTAACAAGGGATTTAAAAGAATTTTCTTAATGAGCACTCAGCTTAATTAGAAGTGGATATCCAAGTTATAGGTATATTTAAAAAACATTTTTATTTTCTTTTCTTGAATCTTGTATTTCTGGAAAAATGGTTTTTTCTCAGTGAACTGAATTCTTTTTCTCCATTTTGTCTTGCCACTCTTAATGCATGCACAAGAGGCCAATAAGTCAATCAGGAGATTGGCAAATAAAAAATCTTATGGCTACCATTTTTTTTTTCTGCCTGTGTAGTTATATATGTGTTGTGTGTGTGATCTCTATAAAAAGAGCTCTTATTAATTGGCCTAAAGGAAGATAAGTGCTTGGATTAAATATTTTTAAAGGGAAGATAAAAGCTGTGGTACTGAGGGACTGTGCGGGTCCACAAGGGGTGTGGTTTCAAAAGCAGGAATTTCCCAGTGCTATGCCTCCATCCATGTCCCCAGCCAGGAATGTAAAGTTATTTGTCTGATTTTCCCATGCTCGCACTATGTAGAAATTCCAGGTGAGCTCCTTTGTTTAAAAAGCCCTCAAAAAGTTCTGGGAGGAGGGGGATCTAGTTGCGGACCTAGCATCAATCCAATATCAAAGTCAAAGATTAATCATTTCAGTGGAAGTTTGAAAGAACTCCTCTCATTAGAGTTATTCTCATGAATGGGCAAGAATAACTCCAAGGTTAAAGATGTACTTTCCCTTACCTGTGTGGATATCCCCTCCAGATTCCCCTCCCACAGCAGTATGGGAGCTCTCTCTCTCCTTCTCTCTTTCTCTCTCTCTCTCTCTACCTAATAAATCACTCTCTGCTAAACTCTTTGGGTCCGTGATATTTATTTGAACAGTAAGCTCACCATGCCTCCAGGGCCCCATTCCCCATTCCTGGGGCAAGAGAGGCCAATGACCTGGACACATAGGATCAGGGAAACTAAAAGCATCTTTAGGATGCCTCTGCTCCCTCCCCACAGTTACATCTGTACCTTTTAGCTCACATGACTTTAATCTTTGAAAAGTAAAAACAACCTTAAAGACTATTGGTAAAATGCAGATGTCATCAAAATGTAAATAGGTGGACTAAATTATGTAGGTCAGATACTAGGTTTGATAAATGGCTTTAGGTTATAAACTGCTTTTTTGGTTTTTGAGAACTGTTTCACTTGCCTCCTTCACAACTGGTAAGGCCTGGGACATATGGATTTAACCACGTTCTTAATTGTGCTAGAAGTAGTCAAACCTTGGCTGCACCTTATACATAACTAAAACAACTTACAGGTTTTACATAAAAGTTAAAAATTGCTAGTAGTAACCATTATAACATGTAATTGAGATTACTGGAAATGGATTTACATGTAAAGTGTGTAAGTACAGTAAAATGTATTTTTAGTAAAAGACTATAAGACAGCGTGGAGATGTAAATCCCTGCCTAGGGTTGGTTGAAGGATTATTTTGAATAAGATAAAGCTGAAGGTTTAAACATATGATGGAAGGATTGTAAAAATTAATCTTGCAAAATTTCCATGTGTGAACATATTGACCTCATTCAAAAGGGTATAATATGGGTTTTCTGTAAATTGAGCATTGAAAGAAAAGCACAATGTACTTTTGAGGCACTAATCTGCTTAGCAAAATTTGTAAAGGGTTTAAAGATTTTTGCTTTTGAACATTTCTGAATTATTTTGGCAAAATAAAGAATTTATGATAATCTGGAATTCTATTTCACAGCATCAAGTGCTTTAATCCTCTAACATATTTAACAGGCTTCCCAAAATCAAACTTTAATTTCAAAATTGTCTTTCTTAATGCCTGGCTTTTGGATGCTACAGAGGGTCCCAGGGATTTCCAAAAGAGAGGTAAACAGGATTATTTGACATACTCAGTTACATGGGATTGCCAAAATAGTGTTCAATCTTATTTAGGTAACATTTTGGTGAATAATACTAATATATATTCCAAAATTTTATGAGATTTCTAACATTCTAATGTCTGAGTATATGCTATTAGTCACAAGGTTGTTATGTTAAGTTATTGTGAACCATGGATATAACTAAATTTATTTGCCAATTATGATTCTGACTATAACTACCCTGGACATTTTGTTCTTCTTGTTTTGATCCTCTTCAAAAGATGGTTTATAAATCAACTATAGAATTTTGACAGGTGCTCTCAAATGCAAGTTTCTGATAACTTTGGAGATTGTAACACTACGATAAAGGAAAAATGTAGAAGACTCATTAAGATAGATTCCAGGCCACAATACAGGAACCGAAGAGGCCAGGCTCTTCCTTGTGCCTGTGGCTCTACCTTGCTCTTCAAGTGTGCATGTGGTGTGCTCAGGCACGGCCCTGGGCAGTTCCCTCATCTGCACAAAAGCATCTGATGTAAACACTTGTCAGGTGGGTCAGAGTCTCTGGGGACCCCTTTTATCTGCCTAGGCATTTGGCTGTCTCATTCCCCCCTGGAAAGATGTACATTTAACTGCTGTTAAAATAAGTATAAGGACAAGGATGAAGACCAATCTTAACTGCTTCCTGCTGACAGGGGCTTCTGTTTTGAGAAAACAGCAGTTAGAGCTCTCTCAGAGGCCTGTCTAAGGGTCCTGGGCAGAAAGGACCATTGTCTGAGGCTCTAGTTGCATGACTGTTTGGAGTGTGATGGCCTGAAGGTGAGAAGAGACAAACTGGGTTATTAGAAAATAGGCTTCAAAACAAAATAAGTGGGGGGTAAAGACAGCTAAAAAATCCTGACACCTTTTACCAGTTTGCACAGGGAAATGGAGGCCAAAAGAATGACTGGTAAAAACAAAACAAAACCAGTTACCCTTTTGCTGGCATGTCAGGCTTTTGGATTCTCTTCTCCTGAGCCTAATCCTAAGCCAACCAGTCTAAGTTCTGGGAAATCAACTTTTCCCAGTTTGGAGGGTGCATCTAAGGGGAATTTCCGATAGTACAGAGACACATATACTTGTTGGTAAAGAGAGAGCACAGGAGGAAAAAGGAAAGAAAAAAGGCTTTTTTTTTTTTTTTTTCAGAGGAGTCTCAGGAGTTCAGGATACATTTGAAAGGGGTACAGACTGAAAATGAATGGCTACTCATCTAGAAAGTGGGGAGAAAGAAGGCATCTCTGGTTTCTTTCTCTTCCTAGCAAATACCTGGGGTATATGAGGGAGAGAAAGTGAGGCATTCCTTTCTGTTCTGCATCCTTGTATCCCTGAGTCCTGGTGATCACAAGAGGGTGCCACCCATGGGTGTCAAAGCAGCTTTTACCCATGTTAACAGGAGGCGTAGGGGGTAAGAATATCTGCTCTTACCCACATATGCCCTATCTCCCCTGCTGTCAGTAGCCTTTGAATTCTCTAGACCTCATTTATGCCATGGATACTAGCATAACCCTTATCCATGGAATGGGAAGCTTGGCTTAACCAGCAGGAATTAAGTCATGTTCACTTTAACTTCCACTATCATCTGCCTCTAGATCCCTCAGATCCAGTTCTCTTTCCTAGGTATTTCTCCTGAAGCTTGGAATTGAGTTTGGGACAAAAATGTGTTTTGGGGATGTTGCATGGACTCCGTATCATAAGCCACATGCTAAGGTGAAGCAGTGGCATTAGGTCCTCCCCTAACAACAGAGAAAAAAGGATATCTTATGACATGCCCAAATAACTGATGGCTCTAGTTATGCTTGCTAAGATTTGGGTGCATGGGGCTTGACTTTGGTTAGCTCCCTTTGGTCTTACTTTCCCAAAAGGAAACCTCCAGGTAATGGGTACCCTATTTTTACCCAGAAGATTTGCAGGATAATTTATTTATTTATTTTATTTTTTGTAGAAAAGAGATCTCACTATGTTGCTGAGGCTGGTTTTGAACACCTGGGCTCAAGTGATCCTACCACCTCAACCTCCCAAGTTGTTGGGATTATAGGCATGAGCCACCATGCCTCACTCACTTGTTTTTTGTTAACAAATTTAAACTAACTTGGGTAAATACCTGGGAAGTGATTCCTAGGCCATATGGTAAAACTATTATTTCTGTTTTAACAAACTGTCAAACTGTCTTCCAATGTGGCTGTATACATTTACATTCCCTCCAGCAATGAATGGGAATGCCTATTGGCTCTGCATGCTTGCCAGCCATTGTTACTGTAGTTTTCTGGGTTTTAGGTATTCTAATCAGTGTATAGTGGTATCTCATTGTTGTTTAAATTTGCATTCCCCTAAAGGCAAATGATCTCGAGCATCTTTTTATATGCGTATTTGCCATCTGTTTATCTTCTTAGGTGAATTGCTAAGTTGTGTGACTCTTTTGCCCAGCTTTTTGTTTCTATGGTTAAGTCTCAAGAGTAATTTGCACGTTTTAGATCAAGTCTTTTAATATATAATGTGACTTGCAAATATGGTTCCTTAGTCTGTGTCTTTTCATTGTCTTATTAGACTCTTTCTCAGAGCAGAAGTTTTACGTTTTAATTAAATCCAGTTTACCAATTTTTTCTTTCATAGATTTTGTCTTTGTGCTGTAGATAAAACCTCATCATCAAACCCAAGAACACATGGATGTCCTCTATGTTTTCTTCCTGAAACTTTATAGTTTTGCATTTTGCATTTTGATCTACCATCCAGTTTGAGTTAATTTTCGTGAAATTAATATACGTGTCTATGTCTAGGTTTCATTTACATATGAGTGTTTAATTGTTCTAGCACACTTTTTGAAAAGACTATTCCTACTCTGAAAAAATGACATTGAAAGTTTGTCAAAGATCATTTAAGATATAGTTATTTAATACATGTATGTAGTTAACTCAGTTGCTTAAAGGATGGTGCTAATGAGATCAATACTGAAGTTGAACCTTAGAGAAGCCATTTGGAGTCGTACAAACATAATGTTTTAGAAACATGTGCATCTGTGTGCTGAGAATTCTTCAGATTGCCTTTTTCACCTGTTGATTTGCAGATGTAGGCCCTTACTTTTAAAGAGGAAATAGTCTGAATAGCTTATTC
Organism: Sapajus apella; assembly: GCF_009761245.1. Lineage (NCBI taxonomy): Eukaryota > Metazoa > Chordata > Mammalia > Primates > Cebidae > Sapajus > Sapajus apella. The sequence goes on from NW_022436997.1 coordinate 13,043,188, forward strand.
AAGTAAAGCCCAGGACCAAAGAACATCTTGTGAAAATTGTGGGTCTTTATTGCCCTGTTGGTATAAAAACAAATAAACAAACAGAAGATAGACAAACATGTGTTGGATTAGTAGCTCAATTTGTATTAAACACACAGGAAATAAAGTGTTATTTCCTGGTACACAGTGAATTGCAGGCTACCTTTGATACTGTAGCTCATCATGGAGCTAGGGGAAGAATGTCATGACAAACTGAAAAAAAAAGGTCTGCTGCTGGAATGTGTTATTATTCCAGCTCTCTTTTGGCTCCCAACAATTAGGAGTCAGCCTCTTGCCCTAAACTTTATGACTATAGCTATTTATGCTACTATGCTATCCACTCCTTGGTGGATGAAAGTACTTATGATCATTGTTGTATGTAAATTTTCAGTGCTGCAAAAAAAGAATATACATTTTCTCTCAGCAAGGCAACTTTGCTTTCTGCAGAAAGGATACAGTCACCAGCAGTTTGCCATGAGAGTACAAATAATAAAGGAAAGGCAGACATATTTATCCCTTATGGACTGGTCCCTACTGCTGTGCCCTGCCTCCATTGCCTGGAGCTGGGCCTCACTATCTAAACTATACTGATTGGCTAATAACTCAAAACTTTTCCTAAAAGGGTAAATGCAAGAGAGAACAAAGGAAAAGAGGAAGTCATTTGCAAAAGACTTAAAGAAGCAATAACATTTCCAAATAAGGAAGGGGAATTAACTATGGGCTGAGGCCTGCCAGGGCTTTTCAGACATGCCAGGGCAAATATCTAGGCTACAGTATAAGAACTAGGAACACAGAACATACCTATTTCTTTATTATAACTAACAGCTGCTTAGGATTATTAACAAAAGGCTTTAGAGTAAATCAACCTTTGAAGAAGCTATTATTCATCCTTAATAAGCTAAGAAGAAGGCTTTGAAGAGGAACTTCTATTTACTTTTATTTTCTAGAGTCATCCTCAGGTATTCTTTTTCTTTGTTTTACCTCCTAATAAAAAATACTATGCCCTGAAATTCCTGTAGCTATAATGAATGTTGAACTACAAATACCCAATAGCAAAACAACAAAAACCTATCCACATTCATTTTACAAAATAAGTCACTTTTACTTGAAGGCAGGTAAAAACGACATCAGCTCACACTCTGCCCTGCCCCACACTTTTGAAATACATTGATTATAAAAAGGTTATGACTATGTTTGTCTCTGAAAGTGTTGTCTCTCTTCATTAAATACATAATTAACACAAATGTAATAGTAGGCACATGCATAATTGAGTAAAAAAAAACTCAGTTTGGAGTCCAAATTGATGCCACCAAATTTCTCTCCTGTGTGGTGTACTTCATGATTTTGTTAGCATGTCAGATGTTTGTTAATATTTTATAATAGAAATTAAATGTCTTGAGATTTCAAAATCATCACAAACTGCTCCAGCTCCACTCTGTTGGTCATTATAATGTCATCAAAATCCTTTAATATATGTATAGAAACCTCCTTACTGGAAATAGTTTTAATTCCCAATTTATACAAATACAGAAGAGGGAAACCCTGTGAAATTCAATTTTAATTACATTGAATATTTGGAAGGGTGTTTTGGAAATCTGTGTACATTTTTGTCTTCTGGGTGGTTCCCATGTTAAAGAAGATTCGGCACATTTTTTAAGGCATCAAACATCTTGAGGTTTTGTTGTTGTTGTTGTTGTTGTTGTTGTTTAATCTGGCCTCCTCTTTAATAATTGACAAGGAAAAGATTACAATAGAATGAATACAAATAGCATTATAGAATACATTCTGCCAAGAATAAATCCTGTGTTAGAATAGTTGATATATTAAAGCTGTTTTACAGGAAAAAAAACACTTTTCTTTGCCACTTCTTACTCAGTGAAGATCCCACTCTCATTGAAACTAGGAATTGTATATATATGAACTGACAGAAATGGGAAATTAGAGAAAAATCTCAAAAAAATCCTTTCAAGTTAATGTCTTTTATAATGGGAGTCCAATAATTACTGTTGAATAGTATAATATTTAGGAAATATATTTAAAAATTAATTTTAATTCTAGATATATGGATAAAGAGTTTTATCCTTCATACTTTTCACCTTAAATATATTTGAAGAAAACTAAAACTAAGGAATAAACACATATTTTCTACCCAGATTCAATAATTGTTGGTAATATATTGTCAATTTTACACTTGTTCTGCATGTGTGTATTTATGTATTTGTGTGTAAACAGCTTTATCTATAAGTTTGCAACTTTGTGGTGAAGAGTTCTTTTTTTGTCCCCATGTCACCATAGTGTGTAATTTTAGGGTATAGTTTGCCTCAGAGAGGACTTAGAAGGCAGCTGTAACATCAGACGCAGTGTTCTTCCAACTTATTTTCGTAAGTACATATCTCAAAGATTTAAAATAATATATAAAATGATATATCAAGACAGGTGCCACTACTATACAACTGTGTACTGTATTAGTACAGTAGCAATTTTTTTTCTTTTTTGAGACAGTCTTGCTCTCTCACCCAGCCTGGAGTGCAGTGGTGTGATCTCGGCTCACTGCAACCTCTGCTTCCTGGATTCAAGCAATTCATTCTCCTGCCTCAGCCTCCTGAGTAGCTGGGATTACAGGCACCCACCACCGTGCCCAGCTAATTTTTGTATTTTTAGTAGAGTTGGAGTTTCGCCATGTTGGCCAGGCTGGTCTCGAGCTCCTGACTCAGGTGATCCACCTGCTTTAGACTTCCAAAGTGCTGGGATTACGTGCATGAGCCAGTGTGCCCAGTCCAGCAGCAAATTTATACATTATCAAACATAAATAAAATACAAATTATAAGGTTCTAAAGATTAACTAAGTGGTGTGTACCTATAATCCCAGCTACTACGGAGGCTGAGGCAGGAGAATTCCTTGAACCTGGGAGGCAGAGGTTACAGTGAGCTGGGATTACACTACTAAGCTCCAGCCTGGGCAACAGAGTGACACTCTGCCTCCAAAAAAAGAAAGACACATTTGACTTTTATTTTAGTTAACTTTTTAACAATAGTATTTTTGTTCTCATTAAGATATCAAATAATCAATATTAGTTTTTAGTGAAAGCACTATAATTAAAACTAGTTTATTTTTTTAAAGTTCGTTTAATTCCAAATTAACTAATTAACTAACCTAGAACTAGAGCTACTTTTATTCTAACTTAGACTGAATTCAAGTCCAGTTTCTAATGTTTTTAGAGCTAAAAAGGTAAGGATACATACAAAGATTTCATTGGATGAACTTACTAAATTGTGACACACGTATTTCAACTACACTTGCCAGTGATGTGAAGGGGTTTGTAAAAGTTCAGTTAGTATATTTCCATCTTCTCCAGTGCCAACCAGTTGCTTTAGCAAACGACCTGCCAATTGGAATTTGTTAGATTTTAATGATTTTAGAAAATTGATTAAAAAGACATTTCTGAAATTTTCATTTGGAAGATAACAGGTTAAAAATACTGTTTCCACTTTTCCTTTTAATTGGCCATATATGGCAGTCTTTTTATTAGAGTTGAAGTACTTATTATTTCAGCAACAGAACTGCATAATAATGGTAACATTTTTAACATTTTCCTTTATACTGTGAGATTCTTTTGAAAAAGAAGTTATTTTTCTCAATTATTGGTAAAATATTATCTGTCCCATTTAGTGAAATAAGTAACTAGGAACATATATTTTTATTTCTTCAAATATCTGTAGACAGCATGCTGCTGACAGCAGGTATTACCATAAAAAAAGATCTATAAAATTGAAACAAGTGTATTTTTATTTAAAAAAGAAGCATATAACTCATCTTTAAGCTCAATGACTTTTTAAAAGTACTTTGCTATTGGATAATCTTTAAACTACTGTACAGTACAAAAGGTTTTCAATGTTACTTCTGATAGCTTTACAACATGTAATAAGGATTCTACCGCTTAACACAGTATATTCCATGAAGTCGGTACTTCACCGTACGCTCAATAACTTGAAATTGTATCAATAGTTAGACAATCACTAACAGAGCTTTCTTGTTGTATAACTTCTTTAAACTAGTATATTTTTTAAAGGTGTTTAATTATAAATTAACTAATTAACTAAACTAGAACTAGAGCTACTTTTGTTCTAAATTAGACTGACTTCAAGTCCAGTTTCTAATGTTTTTAGAGCTAAAAAGGTACTTCACAAGGATACATACAAATATTTCATTGGATGTACTTACTATTCCCCAGGATACTTCACATTGTCTCTGTGTATATATACCAGCATCACTCTACATATTAAATGATAGGGAAGCATCTTTTTTTCCATTTTTCTTTTTTTAACCAAAAAAAAAAAAAAACTGTAAATAGAACAATCCAATATTCATTTTCAGCTCCTCAATATATGATCTTACATGTTCCCTGCAATATGTACAGCTTTTTGTTGGAGACCACAGATGTAAAACATATTTCAAACTTGGGAGTGATTCAAGCAGTCTCCAATAGCAGGAGGCAATATGCCTTGAAGAACATCTGTCAGGAAGGCTTACCCTGCATCAATGCTCAGGAAGATCTTTCCAGGAGATCTGCCCAGGAAGAGCAGATAAGATACGCAGCAGATCTAATCCTGTGGGGAAGGCAAGGATACCTATTCACAGGATTGCACCATGACTTTCATGGATTTGAAATTAAGATGATAGCAATGAGATTGAAAGTGTTAAAAGCAGGACAAAGGATATATGCAGAGCTTGTCCTGCAATGTCGAATTGGGCTTTAGCTCACAATAGAGAAGAAGTCCGATGGGAAAGGAGTGCCAGGGAATGAAGGAACATAATATTCATGGTGGGTTTTGGATCCCAAGTATGACTCTGTTCCAAGACCCATGGGAATTTGTAACAGAGGTTGTGCTATATAATTCTTCCATCAGTCTGGATTGGCTGTGAATTGAAGGTAATTATTCCTGCAGTATGTAGAGAAAGAGCCAAGAAAGAGATTGATTACCAATGGAGAATAACTGCATTAACATTTTGTAAGATATTATTTAAAATGTTTGTCAACCATAGAAGGTAGTATGGTGAAATCTGCCAACTCAGTCAAGTTTCATTTTTCGGTGTAACTGTCAAGATAGCTTATATACTGATCTTTATCTATTAGATTATCTACTAGTATCTAGGTATCTAGTAGATTTCCTAAAGGCAGTCAGTCACAGGGGCTTCCAAATAAAACATACTTCAGATTATAACCTGGATTTGAGACAAAATTCTACCACTCATTATCAGTGTGAACTAAGACTGTTGTTTAATTATTGTGAACCAAATTTTCTTCTTTTCCTCTCTATTCTTCCTTCCCTCCTTCCTTTTTTTTCTTTCTTTCTTGTTTCTTTCCCTCTTTCCTTCTTTCCCTCTTTCTCTCTTTCTTTCTTTGTTGGAGTCTCACTCTGTCACCCAGGCTGGAGTGCAGTGGCACGATCTCGGCTAACTGCAACCTCTGCCTCCCAGGTTCAAGTGATTCCCCTGCCTCAGCCTCCTGAGTAGCTGGCCCTACAGGCGATGCCACCACACCTGGCTAATTTTTGTATTTTTAGTAGAAACCAGCTTTCACCATATTGGCCAGGCTGATCTTGAACTCCTAACCTCAGGTGATCTGCCAGCCTTGGCCTCCCAAAGTGCTGGGATTACAGGCATGAGATACTGCATCAGGCCTCTTTTTTTTTTGAAGCACAGTCTCACTCTGTTGCCCAGACTGGAGTGCAGTGACATGATCTCAGCTCACTGCAACCTCTGCCTCTCTGCCCCCTGGGCTCAAATGATTCTCATGCCTCAGCCTCTCCAGTAGCTGGGATTACAGGTGTGTGCCGCTACACCTGGCTATTTTTTGTATTTTCAGTAGAGATGGAGTTTTGCCATGTTGGCCAGGCTGGTCTCAAACTCCTGGCCTCAAGTGATCTGCCTGTCTTCACCTACCAAAGTGCAAGGATTACAGGTGTGAGCCACCCCACACAGCTCCCTCAGTTTCTTTAAGTGTGAGGTGAAGATAATAATCTGTATCTCATAGATTTCCTCTGAAGATTAAATACATTATTTTAAAAGATTTTTTAAACACAGTGTTTGACATGTACTAAGTGCTTAATAACTGAAAGCTATTATTACTATTTTAAGGTCTCAATATTCTATGAATGAAAGAACATATATAATTTCAAATGTTTATATTTTCAAAACTATCTAGGCTTGTACTGATCTTATTCATGCAGTAAAGAGGATAGATCTGGAGAATGCATATTCAGGGAAGATAGAATGGGTTAGATGTACTTTTCCTATTCCTCCTGATAAGTACAGCTAAAAACCCGGGACATCTTATACATACAAAAATATAAAAATGCTGAAAGGTGTAAAAGAAGAGGTAAATTGGCTTGAGAATTTGGGGACCCAAAGAACCGTACATAAATGAGTTCTCTGAATTTTGTATTTTGCTTTTTGCCTCATATATCCTAGGCAGGGTATTAAAGAAGCAGACTACCAAGAGATGCCAAGGGTGCAGACAAAAAGCCCCAGCAAAGGTTTACTGTCTCTAAGCAAAGGACCAGGAAAGGGACAGCCAAGCAAGACACACATTTACTGTGCTATATATACCAAATACCCCAGGAAGGAACCCATGGCTCTATCCCTACTCATGCCAGCAAAGACCATGTGGGCAGCCTGGACATCTATTCTTACCTGACTATGATGAGGTGCCTCAGCCCTTTTACTCCCACGTCTCCCAAACCCTTATGCCAGGGTGGTGTCAGAAAAAGCTGATTGGGGCCTGACACTTTCATCCATGCCAGGTGTTGAGAAGGTTGCCCTATCCCTGCAGTGTCAGTAAAGACCACATGGAGAGCCTGTACCTTCACCTCCAACTAGCGGTAAAAGGCATCCTTTTCCCTGCTGTCCTGGTGTTGGAGTAGGCCTAGGGAAGAGTTTAGGCTTTTACCAGGGCTCAGGTGTAATAGCCAAATCCTCATGATGGAGGTCACATGAGGAGCCTGAACTTCCAGCCCATGCTTTGGTAACAAGGAGTGTTTGGTAACCCAGGTGTTACAGGAAGCTGAGTCCAGGCGTAACATTATATATGAATAGCTTACCATAGTCTTCTACTGTTGAAATTTACCAGCTCAAATGAAGTGTAGAAACCATATTTTGCCTCCCTTTATCCTCCCCCATTTTTGATAAATTGTTTCAAGTAATATCAAGTATCTCTGTATATAGCAGAGAGTTATTGAGAACCACCATAAACAGTGTTTATGCTGCGTTTATAGCTGAGTCTATGCCTAGACTTCCACCTCATTTGGAAGTAAGGAGGCAGAGTCAACCTTTCCCCCATAGGAGAAGTGTCAGAGTGTTACTAAAACACAGGATTTAAATAAGATCCAGAGACTCATAGCATAATATCAAAATGTACAGGTATTCCTCGAAAGCCATCATATCCAAGAACGTCTTTACTTACATAAGAAAATGTAGTCAACAGATGTCAACACTGAGATGACAAAGATGTTGGAATTATCTGGCAAAGATTTTACAGTGGTCTTCATAAAAATCTTCAACAATCAATTATAAACATGCTTGCAACAAATGAAAAAATGGGAAGTCTCAGCAAGAAATAGATGACATGAGTAAGAACCTAATGGAAATGTTAGAACTAAAATATACAATAACTAAAATTAAAAATTAAATGGATTGGCTCAATAGCAGAATGGTGAGAACAGAAGAGAAACAGTGAACCTGAAAATAGAGCAATAGAAATAACACAATCAGAACAACAGAGAAAATAGACTAACAAGAGTTGGACAGAGATTCAAGGTATGTAAGACTTTAAAAGATAAAACCTTCAGTGCTGGTGTTCCAGAAGGACAGAAGGAAAAGGGTGGACTTGAGAAATTATTCAAAGAAATGATGACTGAAAACTTCCCAAATTCGGCAAAAGAAAAAAATTTCTCCGGATTGAAGAAGATATGTGAACCTTAAACTCAAACAAACCCATGCTAAAGCACATCAATACTTAAATTTATGAAAATGAAAGACAAATAGTCTTGGAAGTATCCAGAAACTGACACGTGACTTACACAGGAACACCAGTTTGAATGGACAGCAAATTTCTTATTAATAACTATGTATGGATGATAGAGGGAAGTGACACACATTTTTAAGTGCTGAATGAAAAGAACAGTCAACCCAAAATTTTATATCCAGTAAAAATCCATAAAAATCAAGGCATTCTCAGACAAAGGAAAACAAACAGAATTTGTTGCAGACAGACTTACCCTAAATGAATGACTAAAGGAAGTTCTCTAAACAGAAATAAATTATGAAAGAAGAAATACTTAAAAATCAGGAAGGAAGAAATAATACAGCAATGAACAATATGGAGAAATACAATACACTTTCCCCCTCTGAGCTTTCTAAATTATTCTACAGCTCAAACAAACATTATAACATTTTATGGTAGTTCTCAGTAACGCTTTACTATATACAGAGATAACAGATATTATTTGAAACAACTTATAAATGGGGGAGGGTAAAGGGATGTAAAGTATGGTTTCTATACTTCTCTTGAACTGATAAAATTTCAACACTAGAAGACTGTGGTAAGCTATGTATATATAATGTTATGCCTAGAGCAACCACTGAAAAAGGGTACAGAGGAACACTCAAAACACTATAGATAAGTCAAAATGAAATTCCCAAAACAAAAAGCCCCAGGAAGGAAGGCATGAAAAAGATTTTTAAAAAAATTTGTTGACATACACAAATTATTCTGAAATTTACATGGAAAGGCAAAGGAACTTAAATTGCTAAGACAATTTTACAAAACAAGAGTAAAGTGTGAGAAATCAGTCTGTTGTATTTTATAAATTTTATAGCTACAACAATCAAGAGTAGGTAATATTGGTGGGGAAATAGATACATAGAACAATGGAACAGAATAGAGACAAAAAAATAACCCAAACAAGTACACATCACTTATTTTGAGAAACATTTAAAAGCAATAAAGGAAAGAAAGTCTTTTCAACAAATGGTTCTGAAGCAATGGGATACCCAGAAACCAAAAATTGGGCCTTGATTGAAACCTCACACCTTTTACAAAATTGTCTGTGGGTTAGCTGGGAAAACTTGAGAAGAAGCCATGATGCGAATTTAACATAAATAGTTGCAGATAAATACTAAAACAAAGGTGGGGACATGAACTGAAGAGTAAAGTATAAAGGGCATATGATTTGACAAAATAGATAAAAGAAAACTAACAAATTGGAGAAGGAAAAGGGAAAGAAAGAAATAACATGAGGCTCTTTAATTTTTATATAGACAATACGTGGGAATTAAAACACATCACCACCAACTGATAGAACAGATACTAAAAGATTACATATAAATAGAGGACAAAGTACAAGCAATAGGACAAAAAGCAAAGCTTCCTTAATAAAAATAATAAATTTCCAAAATAAAACAGCAGGTTGGGTGTGGTGGCTCACATCTGTAATCCCAGCACTTTGGGAGGCTGAGGTGGGCAGATCATCTGAGATCAGGAGTTCAAGGCCTGCCTAGCCAACATGGTGAAACCTCGTCTCTACTAAAACTACAAACAAATTAACTGGGCGTGGTGATGGGTGCCTGTAATCCCAGCCTCTTAAGAGGTTGAGGCAGGAGAATCGCTTGAACTCAAGAGGTGGAGGTTTCAGTGAGCCGAGGTCACACCGTTGCACTCCAGTCTGGGCAACAAGAGCGAAGCTCTATCTCAAAATATAAATAAATAAATAAATCAGCAAAGAAATCACATCACATAAAAAGAGACAAGGAAATATAACATAATTTATGCAGTTAAAAGATAAAATAATATGGCAAAGCTAGTGACTAAGCATAACAATGCAATCAATAGATTAAATATATTTATCTACAAATAAGTGAAATCCTTACCTCAGAAAGCCAGACCTAACACTCACTATAAACAGAGACAATCCAAAAACAAAATGATGCAGAAAAGCTGAGAATAAAGCAAAGATGTATTAGACAAATAAAACATGAAAAAAGCAGACTTTGCAATTCTGATATCAAAATAGAATTTAAGTCAAAAAGCATGAAGCCATGCCAAAAGAGAAAATACTTTACTTCTAAAGGTCATATTTTACAACATAAATGTAACTTCTATGAATATTTATGCTTCAAATAACACAGCATCCACCTTGGAAAACGAAAAGCTGGAAACAGAAAACTTTTCCTTCTGGAAATTTAAAAACCTTCTATTAAAAATCTTTTGAGTGAAAGGGGAAATAAAAACAAATATTATCAAATTATTTTTAAATGCAAATACTACATAGCAGGCCTCATAGGAAATAGTAAAAATATAACTACAGATCATATAAAAGTTAAAATGAAAGGTTAAAATAAGGGCATTAAATTTCTGATTAAAGATGAACTAGAAAATCAACAACAAAGTAAACAAACACAGCGAGGTTGATGAATAACAAGGTCAAGAGACCAAGACCATCCTGGCCAACATGGTGAAGCCCCATCTCTACTAAAAACACAAAAATTATCTGGGCGTGGTGGTACGCGCCTGTAATCCTAGCTACTCGGGAGGCTGAGACAAGAGAATCGCTTGAATATGGGAGGTAGAAGTTACAGTAAGCCGAAATCGTGCCACTGCACTCTAGGCTGGTGACAGAGACTCTCTGTCTCAAAACAAAAACAAACAAACAAAAAAAAAAACCAGTAAAGATAAAAGCAGAAATTAATGAGCTAAGCCCAGAAAATTGATAGCTCTAAATAATATATAAAAATTCTTGCCTGAAAAACAACAAAATATTTAAATTTCTAGCTAATTTAATAAAGACAATGGAGATAACACATACAAAGTAATAAATGACACAAATTATTTTTTAAAATATTGAGAACGGCCACATTGAAAATCTCTATGCAAATAGATTTGAAAGTCTAGATGAAATTAATAAATCATATAAAAAAGACTGTTACCAAAATTGGTCCCATGAGAGTTAGGAGGTTTAACCACACCAATTTTTGTAGAAGAAATAGAAAAAGCTATTAAGGAAATAGTCTACAATTAAGTACTAGGCTCAGTTAGTTTCTCAAAGGAATCTGCCAAATCTCTAAAGAACAGATAATCATAATGCAGTGTAAAATGTAGCTAGTAAATAAAGAAAAATGTCCCAATTTTTACTGTGAAGTTACTTTAACATCAGGAAGTAAACCAAATAAAGACAGAACAAGAAAGAAAGCTGTAAACTGATTTTTAAAAATTAGTAAAGATATACTATAGAATCACATTTAAGTGGTATTTATTTCAGGAAAGCAAGATTGATTCCCTCCATACATATACACCCACACACATATCTGTAAATCAAGAACAAGGCAAATATTCCCAATTCCCCCCTCTATTTCTTTTCAGTTCTATACTGGAGGTATTGCCCAAGCTAGTTAAATAAATCAATTAGAAGGATATGAATCAGAAAAGAGAAAAGTAAAAAAAAAAATTCTCTCTTAGAGGAAGCTACAATAATACACCTAGAAAACCTAAGAGAATCAATGACATTGCTAACCAACAAAAAATGAGTCAAGTAGCAGGGTATACAAATGATATACAAGAGTCAATAAGCTTTATCTACATAAATAGATGATTAGAAAATAAAATGAGAGAGAAAACTGTTTTCAATCACTGAAGAAAAAGAGACATTTAGAAACAAATTTAACAGGAAATGAGAAAAAACAATAAAATGAAAAGATTAAAACCTAGAAGTCACAAATGGAGGTTTGTACATATTCTTTAACAAGTCAATATTATAAAGATGTCAGTCCTCCTGCAAGTAATTTGTAAATTTTACACAATTAACTAGTTATATAAAGCTGAAACACCTGATACAAAATTTAATGTGGAAGAATAATCATGTAAGAATAGCTAGAAAAACAATGAAAAAGAGAAGCTATAGGGGACTAGCCTAACAAAATATTAAATAAAACAATAGTCTTTCTAACAAAAGCAATATAATATTGACCCATAAATAGAAAGACCTGTACATAATAGATTTTTCAGAAGCAGATCAATGCACATATGAAAATTAATTGTATAATAATACCACAAGAAATCGCTAGGTTAAAATAGGCTTTTTAATAAATGCTGCTGAGATAGATGGTTAACAATTTTAAAAAAGATTAAGATTCATGTCTCACACTATATGTAAGAAAAAGAAATCTTCAAATGAAATAATGACCTAAATTTAGAAACTACATACAGATAGCAAAAGGAAACATGTTTAAGTTTCTTGACAACCAGGATGTTGAAAAGGCTTTTTAATAATGACTCAAAATTCAGGTGTAATATTTAAAAATTGGTAAATTTTACTGTATTTATAAAAGGAACATTTTTGCATGGCAAAGACAAAGTAAAGCACCTCTAAAGACAAATAAAAAGCTGGAGGAAAAAAAGTTACAATTTATAGCACGGCTAAAGGGCTAGTATCCCTAATATATAAAGAACTATAAATGGCTTCATAGCGACTGTCTTGAACTAGAAGTATTAATTATTCACTTCATTTCTGACACTTCCTTGTCATAATCATAACCATGTCTTTCATATAAGAATCCTCCATGTGTAATTTTAAAGAAAACACACACTTCCCTTATTTAAATTACATTTGAGTGTAGTTATAAATTCAAAATACTGAGCCTTGGGCAAAATTGTCTTTTGGCAACTTGAACTGAAAATCATTTGATGGCAAAAGTTATGTCCACAACTTGATTTTATACTAATTATCTAGGTAATTCAGGTTTTAAAAGCAAGTTTCTTTGCCTTATCCCCTAATCAATTTATTGCTTTGTCTTTGCAGTTCTACTATGTGTTCTGGGTAAGTCTATAGGTAAATCCACCACAGTCTCTTTCACTAAAGGGATGTTAATGAATACAATATTGAGCTTTTTTTCTTCCCTAAATTACCACTAACAAGACATTTTAGAGTTGATTTAATGAAGTGCACTAGGAAGTTAAGTCAGTGGCTTATTTCATTAAATGAGACAGATTGGAAGAAAAGAAACACAATAAATACTGTAAGTTGTAGGTTATTCTAATTTTTTACAAAGTATTTTGAAATCCTTCAAGCATTGAAGCTTTTTCTACTTTAGGATACGATTTGGATATATCTATTATTAAATTTGCGTAGCCACATCCATATACTATTATTATACAGTTTAAATAAATTAGTAAAATCACCCTGGACCACAATAACAATACATAAAATACAATTAACAATTTAATATTAATGGAGATAAGATAAAGTGATTAATGACAGAAGTCTGCATTTTCATTTGAAGGATTTCAAAATACTTTGTTAACAATAGAATTATCTGCACCTTACAGTATATATTGTTTATTTTTTCTTTCACCTTGTCTCATTTAGTGAAATAAGCCACTTACTTAACTTCCTAATGCACTTCATTAAATCAACTCTAACCATTTTTGAGGTTCAATGTTATTTGTCCTTTTTCTTCACACAGATCAATAAATTATGTGGTTGGAAAAAAGATTAATTTAGATTTTTCTCTGGAGTTGCTATTTTCAACACGTTTTACTAAAATTAACATTGGAGCAATCTGGTACATTATTTCTAAACTTATAACTCTAACTGTATAAGCTGGAACTATTCTCCTTAAATTCACTAATACTCCTTAAATCTAACTATACTGCAGTCCATGGATGGTCATGTGTAATAAGCCCTGGCAACTACTAATAGTTTACTAGTGAAGGCCCTACTGTAGGGTCTGGTGAATAAATCTGGCTCTCAGAGAATATGCAAACCTCCAAAGGTTGTTTCACATTGACATATTGGGATATATGAGAAAAAACCATCATTCTCTTCCGATATTGTAGATCTTACTGCTGAGGCATCCACCTGAGTTCTTGTGCCACCACCACCAAAACATGCAAGACCAGGAAAAGGAAAGAACCAAAATTCTGTTATAATATCTAGGTAAAAGTTTTAGAATTTTCATTTCAAAATTGATAGTGCTTAACAATTTGTATCACTTAGATCAGTGATTTTCAAAGTGAGGCCCTGGAACCAAAATAGCAGCACAAGGAAACAGATTCTCTGACCCCACCCCATACATACTCTATGACCTACCATAACTTAGTTTGGCAGTGAGGCCCAGGATCTGTATTTTAATAAGCTTTTCAGGTGATACTGTTACAGGTCCAAGTTTTAAAAAATTAGAACAATAATCATTAAAGTGGAAGTACTTTTATTTTGTTTTGTCCCCCATTGATTTATTGAATCACATTTCAGAAAGAGCTATGGGCATTTTTCTTGGTGTTCTTTCCTTACTGAATTATTTTTTCTCATTTTTTGAATCTGTATTAATCACAACCTTAACTGCTATCGGTTTAGCTGTTAACTTCCATGATTGAGTACTTCTGAGCTAAACTCATTCTACTGAGAAAAAGTTACCTGAATGTGCTAAGACTTTCAAGCCACTTTTCCCTCAGATAATTCCCACTTTAAACAACTAGATACAAATTTCAAGGGAGTTAGTAGAGAGGTGCTTATTTTGCAGCTAATAAAGCCTGAGGGAACCCTTCCAGAAATTTCTGCTTCAATCTCTAGTCTAACACTTTTATGTGATGAGTCTCTTTAAGCTACATTTTAGGTCCTCAAATGGACAGTGAAATACTTTCTTTCCCCTCCTTCAGAATGTGGTATAACTTGCTAGCTTCCAGCTATTCAGGGATGAATTTGGAAGCAATGACTTTGATAATGTGTGATTGACTGAATTGGGCTCCTCCTGAATATTAGCTGTATCCATTTGAGAGAACCCTGTTTTCCTAATTATTTATAAAGTCAGGCAAAATCCAGGTTTACTTGCCCCTTTCTCCTTTGTATTTCCCTAGATATTGTACTTCTGCTTCTTTCTTTCCTGCTTGGACTCTTTCCCAAACCAGTTCTGTCTATTTTTTCCCAACTTCATTTTTACTTCCCACCTCCCCTTTTGTTCTAACTTTACCACATTTCTTCCTCCTAATTTTATTTTGATTCCTTTGTCATGCACTGGCTGGTTTCAATTAAGGAAACCTTACATTTCCTCATTTAAGATTCAGACTTGAAAACAGGCTCTGTCATAGGTAAGTATACTTATTGTAAACGTACTAATCCTGTTCAGAGAAACAACAGTATCAAAAATAGTGAGATAACTGGTTGTGGTTTCAGATGAACAGGAAAATAAAAACCTTGCCCAAGATCTTGATCTGCTAGGCTTCCCCTGACCTCTTTGCTTGCTCAATGGTTTATTCCCTTTTGAAGGTAAGTTCTCAAAGCCAGAAAACTTCAAATCGATCCTCTAATAAGCCCTACCCATTCTTTATCATCCTTAAAAAAGTGCAGACTCTTTTTTTCTCTTGCTTTTCTAACAGACAGTATTCAGATTATTTTGAAGAGCTTAGCATCTAGGAGATACTATGAACTTGCAGTGCTGTTTTAAAACCCAATGCTTTGAACAAGATCACAATATTTCTCTTTAGTTTTTCTTAGACAATGGAAATGTCACATATCTCTGGAGATTCTTTTGTGACATACTTTAATAAGTTCAAGAAATTCAACTTCACTCTTCCTCTGGCTGAGTAATTACAAAAAGGACTGGGCTGATACATATTAAAGTCTGCCAGTAAAAGCTGCAATCTCACTCACTGGTGATATGTAATGCTTTTAGGTGTTCTTAATTAAACCAGTATCCTACACTATCAGTTCTCTAAGTTTGAAATGCTGTAAAAAATACGAAATATTTATTTATCAGATCATCAATTCTTTGTTCCTTCAGCTCTGAGGTATTCCTCTAATGTGCAAATACGTAGAAGATTATGCTATGGCTCCTCTCCCATGTCTATATAGTTGAGAACTCTAAAACACTTTCTTGGCATTCTTTAGATTTTGTATCCCCAGATTACACTAAATTCTCACCAATTTGGTTAAAGAAGTTCTGCCCACATTAAATGAAATGAGACAGTTTGTTTGTTTTTGTTTATACTGTTACTTTCATGACCAGAAAATAATAGTTTCAACAATACACAATCTAGTTACAGACAATATGACTAACTTGCTTGATTACTAAATACTTATACCTACTTTGAAGAATATAAATACGTATACTTATAAATTGTGTGTGTGTGTGTGTGTGTGTGTGTGTGTAGAGAGAGAGAGAGAGAGGAAGAGAGAGAGAGAAAGAGAGAGAGAGAGACAGAATTTCCCTCTTGTCGCCCAGGCTGGAGTGCAATGATATGATCTCGGTTTACTGCAATCTCTGCCTCTCAGGTTTAAGCAATTCTCCTGCCTCAGTCTCTAGAGTAGCTGTGATTACAAGCATATGCCACCCCACCTGGCTAACTTTTGTATTTTTAATAGAGACAGGGTTTCACAACGTTGGCCATGCTGATCTCGAATTCCTGACCTCAGTTGATCCGCCTGCCTCGGCTTCCCAAAGTCCTGGGATTACAGGAGTCAGCCGCTGTGCTTGGCCTAAATCAGATATTTTCTAAAAATTATTTTTTTAAAAATTAAAAGAGTACACAGGAATTTTATTAACAACTGTTTGTACATAGTGAAAATTATAAGCACTAATGTTTTATCTTATTTGCTTTGTAAATCATAATAAAAGAAAAATTGTAAGTATAGTTGTAATTTGTTATAATTTCTATGATCAAAACACTAAAAGAGAAAAAGGAAAAAAGAAAGTGTATTGTCCACTATACCCATCACTTCTATTCTTCATTATGATGAATTTGATATGGGTTCTATCAGTTCCTAGTATACCTTTTCACATATGTATATATACATTTAATGATTAAAACACAATTTGCAGGTGTTTTAACATTTGTATTTAAATGGTATCATACTATTTAGTCATTCTGAAACTGACTTTAAAAAATTTATACTTTTCCAATGTATAAACCTGCTTTATATAAAATAATTTTCTCCTATATACTATTCCATTCTGCTAATCTATATTCTTAAATAGATTTCCATATTGATAGCTAGTGTTTTGCTGTTATAAACAATTTTGCAGTAATCAACTTTGTATATATTTATTTTTATGACCATATGGGGGGTGTTGTTTCATTAGGAAAGATATCTTTAAAATTGTCAGATCATAGGGTATGCATATTTTTAATTTTGCTAGATTCAGTTAACGTGTTGAACAAAGTTGTTATAACAGTGCATACTCCCACCAGTTGAGTAAAGTTACAGCTTCTTCATTTATTAGCCTATATATAATGATGTCAGACATTTAACTCTGACAACATAATGAGTGACAGCTTTCATTACAGTGTTAGTTGTACTTTCTCTGTTGCTTAGACTTCCTGTTTTGTGAATTTCCTATTTGTACCCTTTGTTCATTATTTTTGGATCTTTTGTCCTTTTCTCATTTATCTGCAAGAATTTTAAAAATGTATTCTAGATACAATATCTTTGTTTACTTTGTTGCAGATATCTTTCAGTGTGTTGCTTATCTTTTAACGTTCATTATGGTGTTTTATACATACAACTTGTTTTTAATTATTAAGAATTTAGATTATAATGTTTGTTCTGATTGACCAGAAAGAATAATAATTCTTGTTTCACTTCTTTTTGTCATGTAATTTCAACTTGACATTCAGGCTGACAAGTAATTTTCTAATTTTTAGGTAAAATGTGTTTGAAACAATGTCCTTATTGAGAATACATTATTATTATTATGCTTTGAATTCATAAGGGACATAGAACTGTATGTTACTGATTAAAGACTAGTTTTACAAAGTTTCTACCTCCTCAGACAGAAAGGGCCCTTAGAGTTAGCCTTTTCCTCCCTTTACATGCAGTAGAAATAAAGGCCACTGTTTGTGGGGAACATGCAGCTAGAATTGATGTCTATTTATTCCTAGTTCAGGGCACTTTCTATTGAGCCACAATCTAAATATCTCTAAGAACAAATGGTTGTATTTCACTTTTCAGATTTAACATTAGTGTTATTCCTAAATGGCCTATTTCCTTTCCTTCCAGGAATGAGTGATGAGGGACTCAGTACTCAGATTTTCAGACAACACCAACTTTCTTCACAATGGGAGAAGGTAAGAACACACCAATTAAGTTAGGTTCTCTAAGCCAGTGAGTAAAGGAGAAGGGCAAGCATGCACATTAACCACACATGCTGCTTTTCCTGTGGCTGCCACTCTGCAGGTGGCAAGGAAACCAAACGGAAATGAATCTACCAATTTCAACTCCCAGAAAACTGTTCCCATATTTAGAGAAATTCTCTGGTAAAGGCTGAACAAATCCTAGGTTTCCATATGCAAAAATCAATTTTTGGATGTTTTTCATAGTATGAAGAATGTTGACCATGGAATAATTACATTGTAATTACCTTGTTTGAAATATATACATACAACAAATTCCTGTAGCTGGAAAAAGACTAAAATTTGTTAATGCCTAATTACTTACTTTTTCCTTTATTATATCTATATTATAGGTACACATCCATTAGGACCACAATCCATTTATTTGTTTTGTTGTTACTTGTTTTACTGTAAGAGCTTGTGGTTGGTATGGGAGTTAAATACATATGACTAAGAACACAGCTTTGGATCGGTGTGCAGTTATTTTGAAGGGCAGCAGAAATACTCCCAAACATAATCTGAGCTTTTTATTCCCTGAGCTGTTGGAAAGTAGGAGTCCTTTCATCTTTTTATGGCAGTTCACCAATTATTTACATATTTTAATAGCATGTTTTCTATTTCTAACATCAAGGACTATGCCTTCTTTCTAGTTTCTTCAATTGGTGATCCAAGTAAAACTACAGGGTACTGGAGGGAGAAAGAAAAACTTATAATTGTTTCAACACTGTAGTACTCTCACATAGAAAGGAAATCTACTTCACAAGTGAGTACACATATGCAATTCCTATAGCATAAAGCACTCTGATTCTTAGAGGCCAGTCCGTGTCCCACATGATATTTTCTAGTTGCCATGGCAATTACTTGTTTTCACTGGGTAACTGAACGAATGGCCACATCTGTTCTTGCTGCGCTCTCTTTCCCCTGCACCTAACACAGAGCATAGGGAATAGATTCACTTCTCAGTGCACAAAGATTTATATGCATAACTGTCTCCACATCAAGGGAAGGCTGTAAATCTCAGGTCAGAGAGTCACACTTGCCCTTGAATACCCTCCTTTTTTGTGCCCAAATGTTCTTCTATTCTTCTATAAACACAACTAAATATGCATTTATTCACTGGAGAAAGATACATAACATTCCCCTTAGGCAATAGATAAATAAATATACATGTATACAGATCCATATTGAGGACATGGTAACTTATGCACTGGTACAATGATATTCTGGAATTCAAAATAAAAGATTCATTTGGATAAACTTAGTTGCATTTATCTTTTTTTTTTTCTTTTAAGTAAATGTCTTTTAATTGGTGAGGTTCTTCATGTAAATAAGTATTCAGATACTTTAGTTCTGGTGCTAATTGGAAGTAAAAGACCTCTGGCACCTTGTTAAATTTGTACCAGCCTCACAGAAACAAATAACAGCTGCACTGAGTCAATTCTTTTTTACTTTTCTGCATCCCCAGAGTCAGACTGGTGATAACAAATATGTGTAGAGATATTCATGTCAACATTCAACTGGATAATAGAGTCATGAGGGAGATAACTTCTGGTATTTATTTTATGTCCTGTTGAAATTTAATTTAGTTCAATTTTATATTTAGGGGTATATGTGCAGGTTTGTTACATGGATATATTGCTAATGCTGAGATTTGGGCTTCTACTGAACTCATCACCCACAGTGAACATAAAACCCAATAGGCAGTATGTGAACCCTTCCCTGCCCCCAACCCTCCTCTCTTTCGGAGCCCCCAGTGTCTATTATTTCCATCTTTATGTCCATATGTACCTCTTCTTTGGTTACTTATAAATGAGAACATGCGGTATTTTATTTTCTATTTCTGAGTATTTCACTTGAGATAATGGCCTCCAGCTCCATCCACGTTGCTGCCAAATATAAGATTTCCTTCCTTTTTATGGCTGTGTAGTATTCCATATATACATGTGTATGTTAAAATATTTTCTTTATCCAATCAACTGTTGATTGACACAGGTTGACTCCATGACTTTGGTATTATGAATAGTGCTATTATAACAGCACAGGTGACTTTTCTGTGAAATGATTTATTTTCCTTTAGGTAGATACCCAGTTGTGGGACTGCTGAGTTGAATAGTAGTTGTATGTTTAGTTCTTTGAGAAATCTTCATATCACTTTCCATAGTGGTTGAATTGATTTACACTGTAAATTATTTACAACAGGGTGTAAATATCTCTTTTTCCTTGCATCCTCACCGTCTGTCAATTTTTTACTTTTTAATAATAGTCATTCTGACTGGTGTCAGATGGTATCTCAATGTGATTTTAATTAGCATTTCTCTGATGATTAGTAATGTTTAACATTTTTCCATATGTTTGTTGACTGCTTGTATGTTTTCTTTAGAGAACTATCTGCTCATGTCCTTTCCCCACATTTTAATGGGGTTGTTTTTTCTCCTGATTTAAGTTCCTTACAGATTGTAGATATTAGTCTTTTGTCACAGGCATATTTTGCAATATTTTCTTACATTCTGTAGGATGTCTTGTTACTCTACTGATTGTTTCTTTTGCTGTGCAGAACCTCTTAAGTTTAATTAGGTCCTATTTGTCAATGTTGGTTTACAATGCATTTGCTTTTGTGGTCTTCATCATAAATTATTTGCCTTGGCTAGTGTCCAGAAGAGTTTGTCTAGGTTTTCTTATATAATTTTTATAGCTTGAGATCTTAGCTTTAAGTCTGTATCCATCTTGAATTTAATTGTTGTACATGGTAATAGATAGGCGCCCAGCTTCCTTCTTCTGCGTATGACTAGCCAGTATTCCCAGCATCATTCATTGAATAGGATGTACTTTCCCCTTGTTTATTTTTCATCAACTTTGTAAAGATCAGTTGGTTATAGATATGTGGCTTTACTGCTGGGCCCTCTATCCAGTTCTCTTGAGCTACATGTCTATTTTTGTACCAGTTCCATGTTTTTTTGGTGATGCCAGCCTTGTAGAATAGTTTGAGGTGGGATTAAAGGATGCCTCTAGCTTCATTCTTTTTGCTTAGGCTTGCTTTGATTATTTAGATTCTTGTTTGGTTCCATACAAATTTTAGAATTATTTTTTATTTGATGAAATATGACATTGTTAATTCAATAGGACTTGCATTAAATCTGTAGATTGCTGTGGGCCATATGGTCATTTTAACAATATTGATTCTTCCTATTCATGAACATGAAATGTTTTTTCATTGGTTAGTGTCATCTATGATTTCATTCATCAGTGTTTTGCAGTTTCCTTGTAGAGGTCATTCACCTCTTGCATAAGTATATTTTTAAGTATTTCTTTATGGCTGTCATAAATGAAGTTGAGTTATTGATATGGTTCTCAGCTTTAGTGTTGTTGGTGTTTAGGACTACAATTTATTATTATTACTATTATTATTATTATTTGGCATTAACTTTGTCTCCTGAAACACTTCCTAATGTAATTTATCAGGTCTAGAGTCTTGTGGAGAAATTTTTAGGGTTTTCTAGTTATAAGATGATGTAATCAGCAAACAGAGATAATTGACTTCCTCTTTTCTGATTTGAATGCCATTTATTTCTTTCTTGTAGGTAATTGCTTTTTCTAAGACTTCTAGTATTACGTTGAATAGGAGTTGTTAGAGTGGACATCCTAGTCTTGTTCTAGTTCTTAGGGAGAATGCTTTCAACTTTTTGTCTTTCAGTAAGATGTTGGCTGTGGGTTTGTTATATACAGCCTTTATTATTTTCGTTATGCTCCTTTGATGCCTGGTTTGTTTAGGATTTTTATCATGCAGGGGTGTTGGATTTTATCAAATGCATTTTTCTGTATCTATTGAGATGATTGTATTTTTTTGTTTTAAATTATGTTTATGTGGTGAATCACATTTATTGATTTGCATATGTTCAAACATCCTTGCATCCCTGGAATAAAATTCACTTGATTATGATTAATTGCCTTTTCAATGTGCTGCTGGATTTGGCTTGCTAGTATTTTGCTGAGGATTTTTGTGTCTATGTTCATCAGAGATATTGGCCTATAGTTTTCATTTTTTTTTATTGTACCCTTGCCAGATTTTGGTATTGAGATGAAAGTGGCCAGGTGTAGTGGCTCACACCTATAATCCCAGCACTTTCGGAGGTCAAGGTGAGAGAATGGCTTGAGTTCAGGAGTTCAAGCAACATATCCTAGGCAACATAGCAGGACTCCATCTCTACCGAAAAAGTAATAATAATAAAAATAAAAAAGACTGAAGTGCTTTCATAGAATGAGGGAGAAATCCCTTCTCCTCAAGTTTTTAGAATAGTTTCAGTAAGATTGGTATCAGTTCTTTGTACCTGTGGTAGAAGTCAGCTGTGAATCTTTCTGATGATAGGCTTGGTTTTTCGTGTAGGGAGTTTTTTTATTATTGCTTCAATTTTATAAGTCATTATTGCTCTGTTCAGGATTTCACTTTCTTCCTGGTTTAATCTTGACAAGTTGTATGTTTACAGAAATTTATCCATTTCCTCTAGGTTCTCTAGTTTTTGCACAGAGCTGTTCGTAGTCATATCCGAGGATCTTTTGTATTTCAGTGGTATCAGTTGTAATGCCACTTTTGTCATTTTTCATTATGCTTATTTGTCTTCCCTCTTTTTTTCTTGATTAATCTGTTTAGCACTCTATCAATTTTGTTTATCCTTTCCAAAAACCAACTTTTTGTTTCATTTATTCTCTGTTTGAATTTTTTTGGTCTCATTTTTATTTAGTTTAGCTCTACTTTTTGTTATTTCTTTACTTCTTATAACACTTGTTTGGTTTGTTTTTCTAGTTCGTTGATGTGTGATATTGTTAATTTGATATCTTTTTAATCTTTCTGATGTAGGCTTTTAGTGTATGAACTTTGCTCTTAACAATGCTTTTGCTGTATCCCAGTTCTGGTGTGTTGTGTCTCAAATATTTTTACTTATTTCAAAAATTTTTAAATGTCTGCCTTAACTCTTTTGTTTCCCCAAAAGTCATTTGGGAAAAAGTTTTTTAGTTTCCATGTAGTTGTGTGGTTCTGAGAATTCTTCTTGATATTAATTTCTAATTTGATTCCACTGTGGTCCAAGAGAATACTTGATATTATTTTTATTTTTTTGAAATTATTGAGACTTGCCTTGTGACCAAACATATGGTCACTTTTCAAGAATGCCCTATGCCCGTACCAGTTTTTCTGAAGGATAAGGATGTTCAGGAAACTCTCCCTAGTTTTGCTACCAAGGTAGACATCCAGAAACAAGAAATTAGAGAGCACCTGTGAAATATTACAAAAGATGAACATCACCAAGCCATATAGTCATCAGACTATCCAAGGTCTGAATGTTGCCCAGGCTATGTTTCTTGAACTCCTGGGCTCAATCCATCCTCTCAACTTGGCCTCTGAAAGTGCTGGAATTACAGGCATGAGCCACCAGGCCCAGCCACTATCATCCTGATACCAAAAATCTGGCAAGGATACAACAACAAAAAGAAAACAACAAGTCAATATCCCTGATTAAAAACAGGCATTAAAATTCTCAACAAAACACTAGTAACACAAATCCAGCAGCACATGTCTTATGAGAAGATATATTCTGTGGTTGTTGTGTGAAATGTTCTGTATGTCTATTAGGTCCATTTGGTCAAGACTCTAATTTAAGTTCAGATTTCTTTGTTTCATGCCTTGATGATCTGTCTAATGCTATCAATGAGACGTTGAAATAGCCCACTATTATTGTATGGCTATCTATCTCTTAGGTTCAGTATTGTTTGTTTTATAAATATGGATGATCCAGGGTGGGTGAGTATATATTTAGGATAATTAAATCTTTTTATTGAACTCTGTCATATAATGCTCTTCTCTGTTTGTATGTACATATGAATGTATTTATTTTTCCTGTGATTGGTTTCAGGTCTTTTTGTTGTTGTTGTTTGTTTGTTTGTTTGTTTGTTGTTTGTTGTTGTTTTTTCTGATGCAAGAATAGCTAGCCCTATTCTTTTTTGTTTTCCACTTGTATGGTATGTCTTTCTCTATTCCTTTACTTTGAATCTGGGGTATCATTACTCATTAGGTGGGTCTCTGAGTGATAGAAGATGGTTAGATCTTGTTTGTTTGTTTTTTGTTTTTAAACAGTTTTCCAATCTATATCTTTTAAGTGGAGAATTTAGGCCATTTATATTAAAGGCTAATATTGATATATGAGGTTTCATTCCTGTCATACTTTTCTTAGTTGTTTTGAGTCTTAATTGTGTAACTGGATTATAGAATCTGAACTTTTTACTTTGTAGTTTGTTTACATACTTTTATGATAGCAAGTATTATCCTTTTATTTCCATGTTTAAAAATCCTCTGAGCATTTCTTATAGATCTGGTCTGGGAGTGATAAATTCCCTTAGTGCTTGCTTGTCTGGAAAAGACACTATTTATCCTTCATTCATGAAACTTATTTTGTCAGGATATAGAATTTTTGGCTGGCTTTTTTTTTCTTTTCTTTTTTTTTTTTTTTTTTTTTACTTTAAGAAGGCTAAATCTTCTGACTTGTAATGTTCTGCTGAGAAGTCTTCTATTCATCTGATGAGTTTACCTTTAAAGGTGATTTGAGTCTTTTCTCTAGATGTCTTTAAGATATTTTTCTTTAGTATTGACCTGTTGACCTTGGATAGCCTGATGAATATATACCTTGGTGATGTTCATCTTTTATAATATTTCTCAGATGTTCTCTAATTTCTTGTTTCTACTTCAGTAGCAAAATTAGGAAAACTTTCTTGAACTTTTCCCTCAAATATGTTTTCTAAGTTGCTCTCTTTTTCTTCTTTTTCCCCAGAAATGCCTATAAGTTGCAGGTTTGGTCACTTTACATAATACCATATTTTCAAAGGACTTGTTAATTTTTAAAGTTTTGTTTCTTTATTTTTCCTGAATTAATTTGAAAGGCTGGTCTTCAGGCTCTAAACTTATTTCTTCTGCTTTGTCTAGCCAATTTCTAAAGCTTTCAACTGAATTTTGAAATTTATTTGGTCAATTTTTCAAATCCAGAAGTTCTATTTTGGTAAAAATATATCTATATCTTTTTTTATATCCTAAGTCTTTTTTCCTTGTGTGTGTGTGTGTGTGCGCGCATGTGTGTGTGTGTGTGTGTGTGTGTGTTGGTTTTCAACTGCATCTTGGATCTCATTGAGTTTCTTTGCAATTTATATTTTGAATTACTTATCTGTCATTTCAGAATTTTTATTTTAGTTTAGATCCATTGCTAGAGAACAAGTAAAATTCTTTGTAGGTGTCAAAGTATTCTGTCTTTTTGTACTACCAGAATTCCTGTACTCTTTCCTGCTCATCTAAAGAAACTGCTCCTTCTTATTTTTCATTTTGCTATCATTTGGATGGGAATTTTAAGTGTTTATTCTTTTTATCCTAGACGGTACTACTGTGATGTATATTATGTTTGGTTGTTTGGCTTCACTTCCAGATGCTTTCAGGAAACCAATCTATATGTGTTCTTTGCTTTTGGGTGGCTTTTGTGCAGTGGCTTTCTCAAATGCTACTTGTTGTAGTGATATATTGGATGTATGAGCTGACACTTTATGTCCTACAGGGCTGAGAATGCAAAGGTCTCAAGAAGCTTATCTTGTACACTAGCACTATGCCTTTATGACAGATTTTTTTCAGCTTTTATTTTAAGTTTAGGGGTACATGTGAAGAATGTGCAGGTTTGTTTCATAGGTAAACGTGTGCCGTGATGATTTGCTGCACAGATTATCCCACAACCTAAGCATTAAGCCCATTATACCTTAACTATTCTTGATGCTCTCCCTCCCCGCCAACCCCTTCTGACTGGCACAAGTGTGTTGTTTTTACCCCTCCTGTATCTGTATGATCTCGTCATTCAGCTCCCACTTGTAAGTAAACACATGCTGTGTTTGGCTTTCTGTTTCTGTGTTAGTTTGCTGAGGATAATGGCTTCCAACTCCATCCATGTCCCTGCAAAAGACAAGACCTCATTCCTTTTTATGGCATCATAGTATTCCATGGTATACATGTATAACATATTCTTTAACCAGTCTATCATTGGTGGGCATTTAGATTGATTCCATGTCTTTGTTATTGTGAACAGTGCTTCAACGAACATACATGTGCATATATCTTTATGATAGAATGATTTATATACCTTTGGGTATATACTCAGTAGTGGGATTTAGCAGATTTTTTTATTTGGTGGTGCAGTTCAATCTCCCATCCAGTAGGCGGCGCTTAGAGTAAAAGCCTGCTCAGTCTGGGATAGCCTGACAATGAGTGAGTGGAGGCATCTGCCTTGATCGAGAGGCGAGGGAGAGCTCATGTTGGTGTGTGCTGAGGTCTTGGGGATAGAGAAGGGTGGCAGTCTGCTCTTTGCCCTTGGCAGGCAAGAATGCCATCCTCTTTCCTATCATGCCCTTGTCAATTCATAAAAATATCATTTTGTTTTTTGTTTTTTTTCATTAGAGATGGGGTTTTACCATGCTAACCAGGCTGGTCTCAAGCTCCTGACCTCATGATCCACCCACCTTGGCCTCTGAAAGTGCTGAGATATACTTATTATTATTATTTTTTTTCTTTTGAGATGGAGTCTCACTCTGTCACCCAGGCTGGAGTACAGTGGTGCAATCTTGGCTCACTGCAACCTCTGCCTCCTGGGTTCAAGTGATTCTCTGCCTCAGCTTCATGACTAACTGGGATTACAGGTGCCCACCACCACGCCTGGCTAAATTTTGTATTTTTAGTAGAGATGGGGTTTCAACATCTTGGCCAGCCTGGTCTTGAACTCCTGACCTCATGATCCACCCACCTTGGCCTCCCAAAGTGCTGGGATTACAGGTGTGAGCTACCACCCAGTCATACTTATTATTCTTTAAAGGGTCACTCTAGGATTCAGAGCACTTCCTTTTTTTTTCTTTTCTTTCTTTTTTTTTTTTTTTTTCTAATGAAATAAAGAAAGAAAGAGAAAGAGAAAGGGGGAGAGAGAACAGGAGTCTTGCTCTATTGCCCAGGCTGGAATGCAATCTAAAAATAGGTATTAAAAACCTCTTTTATGCTGATAATTGTACTTAACAGCAGAAACAGGAAGGAATAAGGGAAGAAAATAATAAACAGCCAACCAATATTTCATTTAAATCTGTGAAATGCTATGCAAATGCTGAAGAGTGATTTAGTCATTTCATTTTTTTACTCCTAGCCGTGGCTGAGGACCATGAAAGCGCCCCTCTTGCAGCACTTACAAGAATAGGCTTAATGCAGAACCTCTTCCCCCAATTCAGAGCAGTCAACACTGTGATGTGTCTGCCTTCCAT
This sequence comes from Sapajus apella, assembly GCF_009761245.1. Taxonomy (NCBI): domain Eukaryota; kingdom Metazoa; phylum Chordata; class Mammalia; order Primates; family Cebidae; genus Sapajus; species Sapajus apella. The sequence continues at coordinate 13,070,679 of NW_022436997.1, forward strand.
TCCTCTGCAGTGACGCTGTGTGTGGATTGGTAAATGGGCTTTGCCCTTCATGGAAGCCAATGAGATGCAAGCTCATGTACACTGAGAATGCAGCCACTACATAAAGCACTGTAAAGGCTTTCTCCACGTGCACACATGCTGGCCTCTAGTAGGGAGAGCCTCTTCTGCATCTGCAAGCCCAGGCAGAGGAAGCAGGAGATAACCCCCACTCCACATCTGTTCCCAGAAGCCAGTGCCACCTCCCTAAATGATTGGCTCCATGCTTGCATTTTCTTTCTCCCAAGGAGGAGTTTGGTGAGCTGGGACCCCTGTTCTAAGAGAAGCCTGCCCTGAAGGATAGATCTCCAGGGAACCCATAGCTCCCTAGGGACCCAGTGGTCTCTGTGGTTGTCAAAGTCAAAGTGGGTTGTGGGGTGTTTTTGTAGGGGATTTGGTGATATGATAACTCAGAGGTGTGTTTCTCCAGGCAGAGAAGTGGCCCACAATGGATATACAACAGTTGTTGCTGGAGAAAGTTCTGGAACCCTACTATAGGACTATACATAAGGATTACAACATTTTATTTAGTCATCTCTGCATTTATTAATGGCTTTGGGGCAAGTTACCTAATTTTCTTGATCCTCAGTTTTTTAATTTCTAAAACCTGAAAAATGATAGTTATGTATCTGTGATGTTTAAAATTGAAGTGCCTGGAATCATTTCATGTAGGTGCTCAACTTAGACTTTACCTCTTTATAAAGCTCATGGTTCCTTCTACCATTCCCTGCTGACTTCTCCACTCATCATTAGGCTATTTTATTTCCAATTCAGTTGATTTTTGTTGTTGTTGTTAATGGAAAAAGTACATTATTTAAATAAATGATATAAAACTTAGAAGAGTTGAGTTATAAATAGAGTTCTGGCAAATAAATTCTGAGTAGAATGCAACATTCTTTTCATCAGTAGGTGGGACATTCTCCAAGGTGGACCATAGGATCGTCCACAAAACTAGTCTCAATAAATTTAAGAAAATCTAAATAATATCAAGTATCTTCTCAGACTATGAGACGTTGATCATCACCTGTGGAGGTCTGTTCTGCAGACCCTGACTCAATGATGGTTGAATAAACACACTTTTATACCTAGTTCATTGATTCAAGTGGGCTATGGATGGTCATTGGTTACATTCAGAGGGCAAAATTCAGCCAATCGACCAAAATCCCCTGTCCCCCACACATTTATTCAGTAAAGGTTTTATAACAGAGGTTTTAAGTTAACACACTTGTGGATAATTAACATGGTTAAAAGAATGGTTTTAGGAATGATGAAAGCTTTAGGTTCCCAGGCCCAGAGTAAACACTATTAACAGTTAATTCCCATTTATCTCCCCTTGGGAGGGCCACCCAGCACAAAGTTTACATGAGTAAACAGCGTAGAGACAAAGGGATGTGGGATAAACAGACTTAAACTGAGAAAGCCTTTTATCTTCCTATCTTTTCCCTAATGTAATGGACCAGCTACCTACAGCCTGTCACAATAAAACCTTTCGGCCTTCCAAAAGGTTTGAGATTATATGATCTATAACTTTCCCTAATATTTTGCTAATATTTTGCCAGTCACTTTGAGTGAATCTCAACAAGACTATAGTGGAATAAAACTGAAAGTTAGCTTTAAAAACAAGCTTCAAAACTATACAAATTCATGGAAATTACATCATCTACTCTTAGAATGATGTTTTGGTCAATACTAAAATCAAGGTGGCAATTTAAAAATTCTTTGAACTGAATGATAATAGTGGTACAACTTATGAAAATTTCTGGGATATGGCAAAGGTGGTGCTAGGAAGAAAGCTAAGACTTTGATATAGCATTAAGTGCCTACATCATAAAATCTGAAAGAGCACAAATAGACAATCTAAGATCACACCTCAAAGTACTAGAAAAACAAGAATAAATCAAACCCAAACCCAGCAGAACAAAAGAAATAATAAAGATCAGAGCAGAGCTAAATGAAATTGAAACTAAAAACAAACAAACAAAAATGAAACAAAGAGCTGGTTCTTTGAACAGATAAACAAAATTGATAAACCATTAGTGAGATTAACAAAGAAGAGAGAAGACCCAAATAAGTTCAATTGGAAATGAAATGGGAGATATAACAAAAAAAGAAACTGCAGACTGATACTTGTGATGAACATAGATGCAAAAATCTTCAATAGAATACTAGATAGTCCAACAGCACATCAAAAAGATAATACACCATGATCAAATGAGTTTCATATCAAGGATGCAGGGACAGTTTAACATATGCAAGTCAATAAAGGTGATACATCACATAGAATTAAAAATAAAAATTATATGATCTCATAACATATAGCATTAGCACTATTATACACTAACAGTGATCAAGCTGAGAATCAAAGAGCTCAATTCTTTTTACACTATTGCAAACAAACAAACAAACAAACAAATGAAAAAAAAAGAAAACAATAAAAAAAAACCTTAGAAATATACCTAACCAAGGAGGTGAAATATTGAAGTATCTCTACAAGGAAAACTATAAAACACTGCTGAAAGAAATCATGGATAACCTGTATGGAAACATATCCCATTCTCATGGATATGTAGAATCAATATTGTGAAAATGACCATACTGGCAAAAGCAATCTACAGATTCAATGCAATTCTTATCAAAATGTCATCATAATTCTTCACAGAACTAGAAAAAAAATCCTTAAATTTACATGGAACCAAAAAGGAGCCTCCATAGCCAAAGCAAAAGACTATGCAAAAAGAACAAATCTGGATACATCACATTACCCAACTTCAAACTGTACTACAGGGTTATAGTTACCAAAGCAACATGGTATTGATATAAAAATGGGAATGTAGACCAGTGGATCATAATAGAGAACCCAGAAATAACACCAAATACAAATAAAGCCCACTGATCTTTGACAAACAATACCAAAACAAAAAGTGGGGAAAGAACACCCTATTCAATACATGGCCCTTGGATAATTGGCAAGCCTCATGTAGAAGAATGAAATTGGATACTCATCTCTCACGTTATACAAAAATCAACTCAAGATGGATAGAAGACTTAAATCTAAGACCTAACACCATAACAATTATATAAGGTAACATTGGGAAAACTCATTTAGATGGCTTAGGCAAAGAATTCATAACTAAGGCCCCAAAAGCAAACGCAACAAAAACAAAAATTGACAAATGGGATCTAATTAAACTAAAGAGCTTCTGCACAGCAAAAGAGACTATCATTAGCGTGAACAGACAGCCTACAGAATGGGAGGAAATTTTTGCAATCTACCTATCTGACAAAGGTCTAATATCCAGAATTTACAAGGAACTTAAACAAAATTACAAGAAAAAAACAAACAACCCCATCAAAAAGTGGGCAAAGGGCACGAATAGATACTTCTCAAAAGAAGGCAATTATGTATCCAACAAATCTATGAACAAAAGATCAACATCACTGATCACTAGACAAATGCAAATCTTAACCACAATGAGATACCATCTCATGCCGGTCAGAATGACGATTATTAAAAAGTCAAGAAACAACAGATGCTGGTGAAGCTGGAAAGAAATAAGAACACTCTTTTGCTGTTGGTGGGAATGTAAATTCGTTTAACTATTTGTGGAAGACAGTATGGTGATTCCTTAAAGATCTAGAATCAGAAATACCATTTGACCCATCAATCCCATTACTGGGTATATGTACCCAAAGGAATTTAAATCATTCTACTATAAAGATACATGCACACATATGCTTATTGCAGTACTATTCACAATAGCAAAGACATGGAATCAACCCAAATGCCCATCAGTGATAGACTGGATAAAGAAAATGTCATACATTTACACCATGAATACTATGCAGTAATAAAAAGAAATGAGATCATGTCCTCTGCAGCGACATGGATGAAGCTGGAAGCCATTATTCTCAGCAAACTAACACAGCAACAGAAAACCAAACATAACATGTTCTTACTCATAAGTGGGAGCTGAACAATGAGAACACATGGACACAGAAAGGGGAACAACACACACTGGGGCCTGTCAGTGGGGCAGGGAGAGGGAGAGCATCAGGACAAATATCTAATGCCTGTGGGACTTAAAACCTAGGTGATGGGTTGATAGGTGCAGCAAACCACCATGGCACATGTTTACCTATGTAACAAACCTGCACATTCTGCACATGTATCCTGGAACTTAAAATTTTTAAAAATGTGGGCAAAGGATATGAATAGATAGTTCTCAAAGGAAGACATACAAATGGCCAAGAAACATACAAAAAAATGTTTAACATCACTAAACTATCAGGGAAATACAAATTAAAACCACAATGAGATACCACCTTACTCTTCCAAAATATAATAGATGTTGGTATGGATGTGGTGAATAGAAAAAACTTTCACACTGCTGATGGGAATGTAAACTAGCAACCACTATGGAAAACAGAATGGAGGTTCCTTAAAGAACTAAAAGAACTACCATGCAATCCAGGAGTCTCATTACTGGGTATCTATCCAAAGGAAAAGTAGTCATTATTTAAGAAAGACACTTGCACACGCATGTTTATAGCAGTACAATTTGCAATTCCAAAAGTATGTAACCAACCTAAATGCACATCAACTAACAAGTGAGAAAAGAAAATGAGTGTGTATGTGTGTGTATATATATACATACGTGTGTAATATAGACACACATGGAAGCTAGTTAAAATCACAAAAGAAATAAAGTATTCTTCCTTCCATCTGAGTTTGACTGATTTTCCTCAGGGAAATCTCTGTGGATTATTTAAAACAATTCTTCAGGTGAAATTATATGTCAATTACCAAATTGACATGCCATATTTTTGTTGTAGATTGTGGGCGACGGAAGATCCACCGGGGAGTCTTGGCCAGCAAGAGGGTCCCGACCTGAAAGAGGGGGTTGCAGAAATAAAGAGAGACAGAAAAGCTGGGGTCTGGAGGACTGAAAAGGCAATGCCTAAACAGTGAATTTATTTTTGTCCAGGGTCTCAATATATACCTTAAGATCAAAGGTGTTTACACAATCAACAATAAGAGGAATGGAAATTTACAAAATATAGGATCACGAAAACAATCTTAAGCATGACATTCAAGGATCATAAAAGTGGGCAGGTGGTATGCTTTATCTGTTTTTACCAAAACACACTTGTGAATAACAATACCTAAGAGTCACAAGCTAAGCCATAAAGTCATTATCTAGGGTTCAAGGCAGTCATGCAGATAAAGTTGAACTTCTTGAAAAGTAAAGTCGTAAAGGTCATGCAGAGGCCTAGTGGAGACATAATGTCTGACAAAACAACAAAACACTTGCCGAAGCGTCATTGCAGTCAGAAGTAGAAACTTTTGCAACATCAGTCATTTCTTAGTTCCTTCTTTCCCATGCTTGACTGCCTCCAGCAGGAAACTGTGTTTGGGCTCAAGCTTACCGTCTGGTGAGGCCCACACATTAGGGGGCCTTACAAGGGAGCGATCCCCACAGTAGATAAATGTATTTTTGCACACAAATTTATAAACTATTAAAACAGCTGTTAGGCATGTTGACTCATGCCTGTAATCCCAGCACTTTGGGAGGCCAAGATGGGAGGACTGCTTGAGCCCAGGAATGTAAGACCAGCTTGGGCAACATAGTGAGACTCCATCTCTACAACAACGATGACAACAACAATGAAAACAAAATTAGCCTAGCATGGTGACAGTTGCCTGTAGTCCCAACTATTTGGGAGACTGAGGTGGGAGAATCATTTGAGCCTGGTGGTCGAGACTGCAGTAAGCCGTGATTGTGGTACTGCACTCCAGCCTGGGTGACAGAGTGAGACCCTGTCTCAAGAAAAAATAAAATTAAATTTATAAAAAGAGTAATAGCTTTTGCTATAAGTTATTGTTACATAGCACAGTAGTTTTCTTTCATATGTCTGAACCAATAATAATGAATGAGCTGGCCTGGTATAGTGGCTCACCTGTAATCCCAGCACTTTTGGGAGACCGAGGCTGGTGAATCACCTGAGGTCGGGAGTTGGGGACCAGCCTGACCAACATGGCGAAACCTCATGTCTACTAAAAATACAAAAATTAGCCACATGTGGTGGTGCACACCTGTAATCCCAGCTACTCAGGAGGCTGAGGCAATGCAGCTTGGGCAACAAGAGTGAGAGACTCTGTCTCAAAAAAAAAAAAGAATGAGCTTTATTCAGTAGTACAGTTTTACATTTATCTTAATTGAATAAAAATATAACCTGATTCATTTGCATACTCATCAAAATATTGTGGCAATTACACAGGGAAGGAAATTGTCCCCTTTAAAATACTGATAAAAACAAAATTCCCATTAACCAAGCTTTATACTTATGTCAAATAATCATCTCTTTAAAAAACATATTTCCCTTTTAAATGAAAAAAAAAAAAAAAAAAAACTATAATATTCTGCCTAAATGAACTAATAACAACTATAATAAATATTTCAAGATTAAATTATAATGGAGATCTCTTTATATTATCTTTTTGTTTATTATGATTGTGAATAAAAATAATCTAGTTCATGTGACACATAAATAAATACAATTTCTAACCTAAGTAAAGGTTAATGCTTTCACTTGAGATTTTGGAATATTTTTTTCTGTGAAAATTCAGACTTGAGGCTCAGACATTTCAGCTAAAGGAGAAATATAAATAATAAAGTGCTTTTGTCTTAGCACTGGTGTATCAGTGCTTTTTTGGAGCAGAATTGAACAGATAGCATCCCCAGGCCAAGCCTGCCCTGTGGCCATATCACACTTTACTATTTGCAGTCCTCAGACATAACTGGGATGTACAGATCTTAGGTAAGTGTTTACTTTGCCTACTCTATTTTTTTCTCTTCACATAAAGTCAGTTGTGAGTGAAAAACTGTTTCTGGCAATTTCTTAAATTTAACTCATTGTGTGCTTTCATAAATGACAAAGCCTATTTTTCTTTTAGCTAAAATTGTTCTCTAAAATAATACTCTCTCTCCAGCTGTGAAACTGATTGATGTTTTTAAAACCCCCAAGGAACTTCTGCTGGCAGCTAAAGTTGCAGTTTCAAAGAAGAAAAAGATGTGGTATATGTTTTTACCTAAAAAAAAAAAAAAAAATTTTGATTTCATTTGAAGAAGCAGAATTATTATGCATGAGGTACTGAAATAAATCAATGTAATTAATCAACATTGAAAAACTGAATCTACTAACACTTACATATTTTAAAATTTAAATTAAATTACTTAAAATATTGAGATATCTTCAGGCAAATCTGGTTTCTAGTGAAAAGTGATCTAGCTATGAATTTTTAAAATGCTATATTTATCTTTATGAGGCTGTTTTGAGCTGGAAAAGCCATTAAAAACCTATTTAATTGAAGTTAAATACCTGGAATATTTATATAAATACACTGAGATTCTGAGTTCATGGTAAGAGACAGGAGAAGGGAGACAAGGGAAAAGAAACAAAAGTAATACTTCTTAGTCCTGATCATAAAGAGTTAATTGTTTTCAACTGAGTTGACCCAAGCCGGTTTGGCCATCTGTAATTATAGCATTCTTCAACTGTCTGAGGCAGGTGAGAGCATTAAAAATTTCCTCCACAAACTTTCTGCTAGATTATATGTTATAATAAAAGCAATATTCAGGCAAATACTGACACGATTTAATAGTTATTAGCAGGCAAGCATAAAAATACTAAACCAATTCTTTTAAACTTAGTGAAGTCTCACTCCTCCATCCTTAAGGGATTGTGATAAAAGTACTTTACATGAAACTTTTATTGCAGGCAGATGCTACAATATTCTAACAATGTGATCAGATAAATGTCTAGTCAGATGGGAAACAAAATCCTCACGCCTAAATGAACAAATAATAACCACTGAAATAAATATTCCAAGATAAAATTATAATGAACATTTTAAAGTGAAATTATCTCTGTACTTATTATGTTTGTAAGTAAAACCAATCTAGTTCAAGGGAAAGGTAAATAAAACACAATTGAAAACTTGGTATAAAGGCAGAGCAGAACAGAACCATACAAGACTAGTTCTCCTTTCTGAAGAATCTATAAGTCCCATTCAGACAACATTGCAGATACATGTGCAATGTTACTAGCACTTCAGTGTGAGATTACAAAATTACAGTGTTAAAAATTGATCATTCATTTATTTTCCAAATTTTCTTTAATGAGTATGTATTACTAATATGACCAAAAGTAAAATGAAATACCCGCACACAAAGAAATACAAAATTAGGATACGGAGGATAAAAAACTGTAATGGTATCAATTTCCTGACTACAGACTTCCATATATACCATGTCCTAAAATCATGTTGATTCTTCTTTTTTACCACCCATTTTCACATACCCATTAGCTATACAGAATCTTACTATGGTTCATTGCTTTTGAGAGCATCAAATCTCCTGGGTATTTAACACAGGAACAATGTAAAATGTTACTTTTGGTAAAGTAGCCTTTAACTATTAATCAAGGAAACTGGTCTGTTATATAGATAGATGGATGGATGGACGGACAGACAGACAGACAGACAGACAGACAGACAGACAGACAGACAGATAGATAGATAGATAGATAGATAGATAGATAGATAGATTTGTTTTCCTGGTTTTGGTGTCAGGGCAATGCTTTCTCATTGAGTTGGCACAAATTTCTCCTTCCTCTATTTTCTGAAACATTTTGTAGAAGAATAGTATTTTTTCTTAAGAACTGTTGGATAGAAGTTACCATTGAATTTATCTGGGATGAAGTCTTCTCATAATATGTGTTTTATCTATAAATTCAATTTTTAGTAGATATGGGGCTATTCAGAGTTTCTATTTTGTTATTGGAAGTTTGTTTTGGACTTTAGGATACATTTATAGTAGATTTTCCTTTGGAGCTAATTTAGCTTTCTACTAATGCATGACCCTTCAAAGGCTGTTCTGAAGGCTGCAGGTGTTCTACACAGATTCTTTATTCCGGCTAATTGAAACACACATGCACATTTCTTTGTGAGCTCTGTAGAATATGTGACCTACACTTTCTTTGTCATTCCTTAAATTGACTTGAAGATTTCTGAATCCCTCATTCTGCATGGTTACCTTGCCTTGGTTACTGTGCTATCCAAATTTCTAAGTACCTCTGCCCCCTAGTACTCTGATATCTGTGCCATCTACACACTAAGATCGTACTTTGGTTCCCCTTCCCTGTGTCACAGATCAGAAATATCTCCAAGCAAAAAGCTGGGAAGATACAGCACATACCTAGTTTTCTATATTATTAGTGTGGTTTTGGTGTAATTGTCTATGGCAGCTTACCTAAACCAGATTTTTTGGTTCCTATTTGTCTGACAGAATGCTTTCACTTTTTAAATGATTCAGTCTTTACAAGTCTTTATTCTTTATGTCTTTCTCTTGTAAACAGCATATATCTTGATTTTGTTATTTTAAAAATCCAAGCCTAATATGTGTCTTGAATAGTAAGTTTAGAAAATTCACATTTTTGTCTACTTTTAAAATATATTTTTATCTATTTCTATTATTAGTTCACTTTATTATATAATTCTGCTTTTTTGTCTGTTTTAAATCTTATTTTACTCATATTTTCATTTTTATCTATATCTCTCACCTCTAACAAGACGATATATTTATTATACTTTCTCAGCCCTCTTCTGTACTCTCTTTCTTTTATTAGTTTAATGTTACCAAAATTTTAATTTTGTGGTAATACACACTTTGTTTTCTCTGATGTTCACTATATTTTAAAAGAAAACAACAAACTTTTCTGACATATTTAATCTGCTCTTCATATGTCTTTTGTAGCATTGCATAGAGTTATTAAAATATAAAAATGTTATAATTTAAAAATGTTATAAAAATGCATTTAAAACTATTTCCATGCAAATCTTTTTTGGGGAAAACAAAAGGTTTTAAATTCATGGGAATATTTTTCTCATGACCTAATATTTGAATTACCTTGGCTAGATCTTAGCATCTATGTTCAATTTTTTTTCAATGTTTTCAAAATATGATTCCCTCTTTATATTGCTTCTAGTGGTGTTGAAAAAATGTGTTGATATGATTATTTTCCTTGAACTGCTCCTTCCTTCTGATGATGTTAGAAGTTTCTGTTGTCTCTGATACATTCTTTTATACCCAGGTGTGTTTCTCTACTAATCTCTCCTCTTGAAGAATTCTCTTGCACTAGAAATTGTTTAGCTGTGGTCTGAATATTTGTGTCCCCCCAAAATTTTAATGATGAAGCCTATAAATTAAATTCTCAATATTATAGTATTAAAACGTGGGGACTTTAGGAGGCTTTAGGGTTGTAAGGGTGAAACCCTCATGAATAAAATCTTTTCCCTTTTTAAAAGGGAGAAGATTTTAAAAGAAGGCTTTTTAAAAGAAGCCTAAGGGATCCTGTTTGTCCCTTTTCTATTATGTGAAGTCATAGAAGGTGCCATGTGTGAGGAACCAGCTTTCACCAGTGCCTGAATCTGCTGGCATCTTTATCCTAGACTCCTTCATCTCCAGAACTGTGAGAAATAAATGTTTGTTGTTTATCAGCCACACAGTATTTTTGTTAAAACAACCAGAAAAGACTAAGATATATTTTATTGATTCTTTTAATTCCTGAGAAGGATTATTCACAGTTTTTTAAATATTTCTCCTCTCAATTTCTGTAACTGTTACTCTTAGTGTTTTATTATTTGTATATATTTTTATTCGACTTTCCATAACTCTTAAATTTAACAATAATTTTTATTTACATTTTACCTCTTCCTTTTGGGTATTCAAGTGGGTCTTACAATTACAAATTCATTTTTCACTTATATCAATTCAACTTTAACCATTGTACTATTTATATAAACCACCTCATTTTTCAACTCATTTTTTCTTTTTAGTTTTTCAATGTGTTTTTATTGTAGTTCACATTGAAAACATCTTGTTTCTTTTTAATATATGTTAATTTGTATTATTACATTTATTTAAACTTTTGATGTGTTTGTTCTAATGCTTCAGTTTCTGAAAGACTGTTTTTACAATATGCTTTTTTTCCCCTCTGGGAATGAAAGTTCTCTTCAATATCTTATTATTTCATTCTTGTCAAACAAGTATGAGAGATGAGATCTCAGTTTATAGAGCCCTGTGGATTCAAGGAAGGAGAATGGACATGGACTATGATTTGAGAGCTCCAGAGGACAGAAAATCACAAATAACCACTCTTTATTTGGAAAAATTCTCATTAGAGTTTCAAGTTTTGTCTTTTGGTAAAAACCAAATTAAGAAAAATGACTGAGGGAGGATCCAATAGCTGGCCGAATAGGAACAGCTCAGAAGTGCAGTTCCCAGCAAGAACAACACAGAGGGTGAGTGCCCACTGCATTTCCAAACAAATTTTCACTGCCCACACACCAGGAGATTCCTGGGCTGAAAAGCACCACAAGTTTTCAGCACACCAGTTTCAGCCAGTCCCGGGTTGGTGCACAGAAACTCACACAAACCTGGGCGGCTGTTTCAACTGGTTCCTGGAATGCCTGGGAGATGGAGCTGCCCATTCAACTGAAAGGGAAGGGGCAGAGACAGGAGCCAGGTGATCTGGCTCAGTGTGTACCATCCCCACAAAACAAGCAATCTGAAACGCTCTGGATTGAGACTTTTGCAGCAAGTGCAGCTGGACCCAGGATGGTCCAGCTCAGTGGGGGGAAGGGCGACCACCATTACCAAGGCAGTCCACCACTACCAAGGCAGTTCACACAGCAGCTGGGCAGAGCCTGCGGCAGCTCAGCAACACCTCTGCTGGCAGACTGTGACTAGACTACTCCGTGTGGGGCAGGACATCTATGAAAAAAGGCAGCAGCACAACAGGAACTTATAAATAAAGCCGACCTTCCTAGGACAGAGCACCTGGGAAAAGAGGCAGTTATGAGTTCCACTGCAGCAGACTTAAAAGTACCTGCCCAGTATCTCTGCACAGAACAACGGAGCTCCCAGGACAGCACTTGGGCTCCTATAAGGGACAGACTGTCTCCTCAAGCAGCTCCCTGACCCCAGTATACCCAAAGAGACACCTCAAAAAGGAGAGCTCAAGTGGACATCTGGCAGGTACACTTCTGGGATGAAGATAACAGAAGAAGAAATCAGAAGCAGACTTTACTGCTCTGCAGCCCCCGTGGGTGATCCCCAGGCAAGCAGGGTCTGGAGTGGACCTCCAGCAGTCCTGCATCAGAGAGGCCTGACTGTTAGAAGGAAAACTAAGAAACAGAAAGAAATAACTTCATCATCAACAAAAAGGATGTCCACTAATTTTTATCTGTATCTCTCACCTCTAACAAGACGATGTATTTATTATACTTTCTTAGCCCTCTTCCACACTCTCCTTTTTTGTTTATTAATTTGGATTATAAATAATTGTATTATAAAGACACATGCACACGTATGTTCATTGTGCCACTCTTTACAATAGCAAAGACCTGGAACCAACCCAAATGCCCATCAACGATAGACTGGACAAGGAAAATGTGGCACATACACACCATAGAATACTATGCAGTACGCATAAAAAATGATGAGTTTGTGTCCTTTGTAGGGACATGGATGAATCTGGAAACCATAATTCTCAGCAAACTGACACAAGAACAGAAAATCAAACACCACATGTTCTCACTCATAGGAGGGTGTTGAACAATGAGAACACATGGACACAGGGAGGGGAGCATCACACACTGGGGTCTGTTGAGGGGGAAATGGAGGTACAGTGAGGGGGTGGGGTGGTCAGGGCTAACATGGGGATAAATGGAGGATATAAGTGACAGGGGGATGGAGGCAGCAAACCACATTCCATGTGTGTACCTATGCAACAATCCTGCATGGTCTGTACATGCACCCCAGAACCTAAAGTACAATTAAAAAAAAAAAAGAAAAATGACTATGTTCTATCAGCTATTGGTGAAAGTTCATTAAAATCTTTAACATAATTGTAGATTTGTCTATGTCACCACTTAGTATTGTAATATTGGGGTTCAGTGTGCCCTCAGCTCCCCTGAGAGGATGCTTCTGCAGGTTCTTGGTCTCCTGCCCTCTCAAGAATGAGAGGGGACCATGGCGCAGTGCACAGTAAATGCCAGACTCAAAAGTGTTTGTAGAAAGTGATTTATTTAGAGAAAGATACAGGAGAAGGAGAGAGAAAGAAACAGCTAACTCTCACACTGACTGAGAGAATCCAGAAAGATGGAATCCAGGAGAGAAAAGCAGCTTCCACACTGAGTGGAAGGGAATAGAGAGAGATGGAGTCTAGGAGGGGAAGACAGGCTTGCATGAGAGAGTGTGGAAGGGGACCCCAAAGGGGAAATCCAGGAGAGAGAAAAACAGCTTCCACGAAGGGAGTGTTAGTGGAAGGGGACCCAAACATGGAGTCCGAAGGGGTGTGGAAGAAGGGGACTTTTTACCTGGGAGGAACCCCCCACCTTGTCTAAGACCCCAGGCCAATGAAAGGAGTTCCTTAGAACTTCCACTGGAGTGATGGACTCTTAGTTTCTTCCCATGCCATGAAATTTAAACATAACTTTTTTTTTTTTTTTTTTGAGATGGAGTTTCGCTCTTGTTACTCAGGCTGGAGTGCAATGGCGTGATCTCGGCTCACCGCAACCTCCGTCTCCTGGGTTCAAGCAATTCTCCTGCCTCAGCCTCCCAAGTAGCTGGGACTACAGGCGTGCACCACCATGCCCAGCTAATTTTTGTATTTTTAGTAGAGACGGGGTTTCACCATGTTGACCAGGATGGTCTCGATCTCTTGACCTCGTGATCCACCCGTCTCGGCCTCCCAAAGTGCTGGGATTACAACATAACTTTTAACTCTCCCAGATGGAGAGAAATGGGAGTGGAGCATGGTGCTAGGAAGTTCTTGCCCTTAAAACTATGTCCCCTTGTGGACCCAGAAAAAGAACACCTTCCCTCATTCCACCTCTCAGAACAGGAAAACCCAACTTCTGTTGAAATTATGGACATTGATCCTCTTTAACTACTTCCTGCTGAAATGGGGCTAGAAAGGGCCCTGCAGTTGAGGTTTCCTCCAGAGGGGAGCTTTTCAGGGGTACAAGTTGATCCTGCGGTTCACGATAGAGCCCACAAGCCAGGGACATCCAGGGTTCCAGCAGCAGGATTATTTGTGACCTTATGGTTCTATAAGAAATGAATGTTACAAGGTGGCTAAAGATGAGAGGCCCAGAGACCAACAAATACAGACTGGTTATAAACGAGACTAGGAGAGCAGAGCCAGGACAGTCAGTTGTTAAACAACCTTCACAATACTTAACTGGTTTACAAAATAGCAGCATTTTTCCTAGAAAAAGACAGGTTCCCTTCCCACTATGAAAAGGATAATCGGAGTTTGGGAGGTATCAAAGTTGAGGGTGATGGTCATATTAATGCCAGGGTATAAATTAGACTTACGTGTGGTTACTTCCCTGAGTATCTTGTTGGAAGAGCAGATGTAGATCCTCTAAAGGCTCGCAGGGATATGAAGGGTTGTCTCCTGGAACTTCAGGCTGTGGAGTGGAGGGTCTATGACTTTCCTTAGGAGGTATCCAAGGCTTCAGCCAAGTGTGATAAATCATGAGTTAATTTCCACTACCTTAATTGCCATTGGAGTGGACAGAATGACCGAAAATGGTCGTTCTCAGGATGGGCCTAGAGAGGGAGAGTCTGAGGGGAGAGACTTAACAAGCTCCAAGTCTCCAGGACAGGAGAGAAACACTGAGAAGGCCATGCAGTGTCCAGGAGAAGATTAACTTCCTGGATCTCTATGTTTAGCTTTAACCAGGGCTCTGTGAGGGTGATGGCTCATGCTGGCACTTGTTCTAGGCACCCTCAGTGCTGCCATTGGGTCATCTGGTCAGACACCTCAGGTCCTGGGGAACTTCACCCCCTGGGACAGCTTTCTAGTGATTCCCTTGGCACAGCGGGCATGGAAGAGATCGTGGTCCATTCCTCTGAGGACAATTTCTTACAAAATGTCCCTCAGACCCCACTGGTAATAAGTTCTCCCAGACTGGTGGCTAACCCAAGCCTTTCCCTCATCTGAGCCCCTGGGATCTGCTTGCCCAAAAGCGATGATTAGGCAGCAGCCTTTCTCTGAGCTCTCCTGTTCCTTTCAGCTGTTTCTTTTGGTCTCTATTATAAAACACTGAGGTTGCCTGGTTCAGTAATGATTCTAGACTCTGTTCTGGTCCCAAAGTCAGCTTTTGAAGCTTCCTCCTGATATCTGCTGCTGACTAATAGACTTGTCCTTTAGTATTAACTGACCCTCTATGGGGTCTGGTGACAGGGGGGTATAGTTCCTTAAAGCTTCTTGCAATCGCTCAAGGAAAGCTGTTGGGTTTTCTTCCTTTCCCTTTGGCGGTTAGGTTTTCCACTCTGCAGAGGGTAATTTGGCCACGCTGTTTGGCAGAGAAAAATAAGCCACCTCCTCCTTAAAGACTGTGTGCTAAATTGGTCTCAATTTTCTAGTGTACACTTTAATGGGGACTTGAGCTTGAAAAGATTGGCACCCATCTGAAATCGAACACAAAGAATGTCAGCATTCCTGGTTAAAGAAATTATAGCCCCTTCGACCTAAGTCATCCCCCAGTTAAAATGTGTACTAAAACAAAATGTCTTTCAGTCAGTACCCTGAAATTTTGTGTGCCCAAGATGTGTGATCCATCTTATCAGAGGGCCTCCTATGTACTGGATTTGAATCACGACCTACCAGCATCATAGGACCACTCTCACTGCCTGTTTGACCTCCAGTGACTACCATAGAGGCTTGGAATGAGAGGAGCTATTGGGTCAGGTAGTCACGTACCAATGAGCCCTGATGAGGCCAGTGAGGCTTAGGAGATGGGTATCAATATTTCCTAGCAAAAGTCCAATTTACACAGGCTAGATTATAAAACTGCCCCAGAAGGGTAAACTTCTAGGGAGGGGCCATTAGAGCACACAGCTCAAAGACTGCAGGCCACGTGGCTGAGGCTGGAACAATACCCTCAGGACCCGGGCCTCCTCTCCCCTAACCCGTCTTCCCTTGAAGGAAAATGCTCTTAAGGTTGTGAGACCTGTCATTGACTATTTGGGCCTGGAACCAATTAAACTATGATTTTCTAGATGGAAAAGTTCCGCCAGAGAGAGCCAATCCTAAGCAAGACAAATTATACAACAGACACAAAATCTCATAGCCTTCAGCTTCTGAATTTCCCCAAAAGGTTTCACCCAGTCAAGACTGACTCTACCAGGGATTTAAACCAGCAACCTTGCAGTTGCAGGCTCTACAGCTTAACCAACTGTGCAAACAGGGAACAGACACTAAGAGAAGGCAGAAAACTTTCTTAAGCCGTATTTTGAATGAGAATGCTGTGCCCCGAGGTGGTGTGGCCTGCCTAAAAGATGGGTGGGGCTGACGGCCAGCAGCTTCTTCCTTTTACTCAGCCGCACAGGCAGAGGAAAAAAGCCACTGGCGACGTCAGTTTAAAAGCGGCATTTGCAGCCATTACTGGGCTGGCGGTGAGTTCCTCTGTCTGCTCGGCTTTTGGTTGCCATGTTGACCCTGCCAGAACCACATGAGTGGTTGGGCCACTCCCCAAGCCGCTGCCCATATAGGGACCTGCGGCAGGCAGGTGAACATCCTGGGGAGACTTTTTACCGTGCTGCCTGGGACTGGGGAATGCCGAAGAGGCCTGCCAGAGTCATGCCCCAGGCTGCCACACTCCGTGGTTCCCGGCAGGCTCCGCTTGTACCTCGCCCCTCCCCGCTGTTTCCTCCAGCCCAGGCGGCTGCGCACTCGGTTCTGCCCCTGAGGCTGGGCTGTTCCCAGTGGCAAGGAGGGACAGGCCCGGGAGCAGTGCTTGCCTGCTCTGCCCCGCAGGCTCCCTCAGGTTTTGGTTCCAGAGATAATATCCAAGGGGTACAGAAGGAGATGGAAAGCAGAGAGAGAGCTTGAAGGTAAAAAACTGCACTTTTAGTTCTGGCTGGCCCGCCCTACTTAAGACGGGCTGGGCCTTTCCGCTGCTCTGGTTCCACACAGCCCTGCCTAGCTGGGAACTTTTCAGGCGTTCTTAAGGAGACAGGACAGAATGGGGCCAGTTTTACTCTCAATTTTTAAGTCTTCGTCACTGGCTGTACCCCTTTCCAGGTTGTATCCCTCTTCTGGTGTACCCCTCTCCTGGCTGTCTTGCCAAAATGTAATATTGGGGTTCAGAGGATCAAGGTGCCCTGAGCTCCCCTGAGAGGATATTTCTCCAGGTTCTTGGTCTACTGCCCTCTCAAGAATGATAAAGGGGACCACAGCACAGTGGGCAGTAAATGCCGGACTCAAAAGTATTTGTAGAAAGTGATTTATTTAGAGAGAGAAACAGGAGAAGGAGAGAGAAACAGTTAACTCTCACACTGAGTGAGAGAATCCAGAAAGATGGAATCCAGGAGAGAAAAGCAGCTTCCACACTGAGTGGAAGGGAATAGAGAGAGATGGAGTTTAGGAGGGGAAGACAGGCTTCCGCGAAGGGAGTGTTCATGGAAGGGGACCCAAACATGGAGTCCAGAGGGGTGTGGAAGAAGGGGACTTTTAACCTGGGAGAAACCCCCACCTTGTCTAAGACCCCAGGCCAATGAAAGGAGTTCCTTAGAACTTCCGCTGGAGTGACTGACTGTTAGTTTCTTCCTGCACTGCTAAGTCTCCCAGATGGAGAGAGATGGGGGGGGGGCATCGTGCTAGGAAGCTCTTGCCCTTAAAACACCGCCTCCTTATGGACCTGGAAAGAAAACACCTTCCCTCAGTATGTCAGTTTTTATTTGATATGTTTTCAAATATATAATTGCGTGCACATAGACTTAAGATTTTTTATGCCTATCTGATGGATTGTTTCCTTTATTATTATCAAATGCACCCAATAACTCTGGTAATGCTTCTCATTTCTTTACTTTGAAACATTCTATGTCACAGAATTTATGATTTATTTCTTCTAATTTTCATATCAGTAAAAATGGGTCTGGTTCTTATTTTATTGAAATATCTGTTCAATTTAAATTTAAGTATCTATATACTTGGTCAATAGCTATCATCTTGAAATTTGTTTTACATGTGACAGATCATTTTATGTTTATTCTATCACTTCTTTGTTTGAATTAGTAAAATAGTTTTAATTATTTTATTTTTCTATCTATAATACATTCTTTCATTGTTCTTATGTATATACATTCTATTGTTATTCTCTTTGTGGTGACTTTAGAGATATTTAGATAGTGGATATATGGTTTAATGTCATAAAGTTATTGGTCTTTATCACTTCCTTGATAATGCTAGATCCTAGAACACTATAATTCTATGACTACTATCATCATTTGCCTTACTCTTGTCATGCATGTTAATTCTGTAGGGTTTTTAATTCCACAACACATTACAGTTATTATTTTGCATATACAATATGCTTTTTCTATTTTAGGCTAGTCAAATGAAATTGTAGGATATGCAGTATAAGTGATTTGCTCACCTCCACCACCCAAAGTGCTAGAATTACAGGCGTGATCCACCATGCCTGGCCTCTAGTATTCTTTTGATTAGTGTTACCATTGTATATCTTTCTCCATCACTTTACCTTTAACTGAGCTGCCTCTTTATATTAAGGCAGGTTTTGTAGACAACATATAGTTGGCCCCTGTCCTCCCTTCCCTATTATGACAATCTCTGTCTTTTAATTAGAATATTTAGGACACTAAATTGATATAGTTGGATTAATATATACTATGTTTGCAAATATTTTATATTAATTGCAGTTGTTCTTTGCTTATGTTCTCCTAATTTTCTTCCTGCTCTGGTTTTAATTGAATATTTTATATAATTTTATTTATTGTCCTCTTTTAGCATGTCAATGAGCTGTGTTTACATGCTCCTATGTTGTTGGTTTTCACTGTGATTTGTGTTTAATGTTTGCTGTAGCTATGGGTGCCAGAGTGTTCAATTTTTCTAGTATCTTTATTTTTATTTATTTATTTTTATCACTTCTGCACTTTATTTGGGGAACAATTTTAAACAGCAAAATCACCAAGAAAAAGCACACAAATGTGACAAATACAGCACTAAATAGGCTACAAAAAAAGTTATTGGTTTATAGTATGAGAGCTAAAACAAGATGACAGAATGTTGCCCTGTCTACCCTAAGCTAGGAATGTTTTCATCACAATATCAAAATTTTTCTGGGCTCTGCACAGTATCTTTATTTTTTTCCTTTTCTGTTATCTTTGAATTTCCCTACAAATTCTTTTAAAAACAGATTCTGTGTCTTGCAGCTTTTTTAGTTGCAATTCAATGTTCTTATACTGTAGCCTTGATAATTTGTGGTAAGGTGAGGGGGAGGGAAAGCCTTTGATAATCTTTTGATTAAAATCAGTCTCTTAGTGTCCTGCATCCCTGAGCTGTGACCTTTTAAATGCTTCTCAGCTTTGTTTTTTTCTTCTGTGGGGAAGACAGGAAGGATAGATGGTGGTGGAGTTGGCTAATTGTCTTTTCTGTAGGTCAGGTAAGGCTCTGATAAAGTCTTTTCAATTGGAGAGTAGGTTTTTTTTTCTTTATGAAGAATGCTCTGGTGTTTTTCAAAATGGATACTCACTAATCTCCCTGCCAGAATCCAGAGGGTATTTTTATTAGGTCTTTACTTTGAGACCCTGGCAGAGTTCCTAAAAGTAAAATCCATGAAATGATGGGGCTCCCCAGGCATTTTTCACTTTCAAGCTAGTCTACCTACCTTCAGCTTCTAGCAGTTCATGAAAATGGCCATTTATATGTTTCTAGCAGATTACGGCTCCAACAGCTTCTGCTCTAGGTAAGCAGATCTCCGGTGTGCCTCTGTATTCACCTTTCTTTACTAATTTCAGGGTGGTGATTAGCCCTGTGATTTCAATTCTCTAACAGATTTTAAAAAGTCATTGATTTTCATTATGTTCAGATTTTGTGTTGTTCTAAGGACAGCATTGATGACTTCCAAGGTTTTTATATAGCACAGCTCTAGAATTTTAATTGCTTTATATTTTTAGTGCAAATTTGTAGGCAACACATTCTGGCAGTTTCTGTCTGAAAAACCTCCTTATTTTACCTCCATCTAGGTGCAATGAAAAATACTTATACTGGGTAAAGAATTCCAGGTTAGCAGCTTTTCCTTTCATTTCTTTAATTGTGTCACTCCATTGTGTTCTGTCTTTAGTCTCTTATTCCTCCACTGAAGATAATGTGGTCTTTTCTCCTCTCTTGTTGCTTTTAGGATTTTTTTATTTCTTATTGCTATTCATCAGTTTTACCATGGCAAGCCTAGGATAGCCTTTGTTTATCCTTCTAGGGATTCCTAGAGATTTTTAAAGATGGTCAGACATGACTTTTTCAAATATTGCCTATGGTCCATTTTCTCTCTCTCTCTCTCTCTATCTCCCTCTCTCTCTCTCTCTGTCTCTCTCCCTCTCTTTCACTGACTCTTGTTACACATTTTATAGGTCTCTTTTTGTACATTATTTTGTGTTTCCAATAATCTGCACCTTAGTTTTCTCATGCTCTCTTCTGCCATTTCTAATTTGTTGTTAAACATATTAGTTAATGTTCTAGTGTTAGGCATTATATTTTAACTTCTAAAATCTCAGTTGTGTATTTTTTCTTGTCTATTTTAATAGTCTAAAGAAACTTTTAATATTTTTAATAACTTGTTTGCAAATTTTTCTGAACATATACATTATAATAATTTTAACATCTTTGTGTACTAACTCCAATGTGTATATTATATTCATTAAAAATCTACTTATTTCCTTTTGGCTTTGGTCATGTCATCTCTTGGCATACCTAGTAATTTTTTATTGAATATTTCTGGTAATATTATTATGCTCTGAGACTATTGCCCCCTTTTCATACTAAGTAAATAGGATTGGGTACTGGATGACATTGTAATAAGACTCAGTCTAGCTTTTTTTTTGTTCTGTTACCAGAGCCTAGCCTTTGTGGGCTTCTCAGTAAAAATATGCTTGTATTTATTGGAACCCCTCTTGCTAGTCTTTGTCCTCTCAGTACTGCAAGATGACATAAAATTCTTTGCTCTTTTAACAGATTTTTGCCTCAACTTTTTAATATTCTGCAACTGAAGATATTTAGAATTATGTCAGTGTTTAAAAAGAAACCACTTCCGTGTTTGAGACCCCACAATATTTTACTTTTGTCTCCCCAATGTCATGTGTTGGCTTATAGTTCACCTTTCCCTGCAGATGTCCTCTGTCCTAAGAAGGCAGGATTTTCCCCCAAATCAGTAAAATGCCACCATGGTAAAATTTGTTTCAGATCATTAGTTCAGCAGTCCTGGTATATTTACTGGAGACTCTTCCCGCAAAAGGCCTTTGTTTCCTGAGATAGCACACAGTTCAGCTGTGGCTTTCATTTTAGTTCCCTTGTTTCTTGCCTCATAGAGCCTCAAAATGTATCCAATATGTCTGGTATTGAGAATCTACTTTTCTTAATTTTTGGCACGTTAGTTGACCTGACAATGCAAAGCCCTGATATTTTCTCAGCAGACATTGCCTCCTGGAGACACCTGCACCAAAATTCTTTGTCTTCCCTGCTGTGTACCAAGAGGAATAAGCAAAAGCAGAACTCCAGCTACCTCTTTCCTACTTTATCCTCCAACAATAACCCCAAATACGTAGTTTGCAAATATTTTCTCCCTTTATGTGAGTTGTCTCTTCATTTTGCTGATGGTTTCCTTTGCTGTGCAGAAGGTTTCAAACATGGTATGATACCATTTTTCCATTTTTGCTTTAGTTGCTTGTGCTTTTGGGTATTACTCAAGAAAGCTCTGCCTAGTCCAATGTCCTGGAGAGTTTCTTAGATCTTTTCTTTCAGCAGTTTTATAACTTGCAGTCTTAGATTTAAGTCATTAATCTAGTTTGATTTGATTTTTGTATATGTTGAGAGATAAGGACCTACTTTCATCTTTTACATACAGATATCCAATTTTCCCAGCACTGTTTGTTGAAGAGATTGTCCTTTCCCATGTGTATGTTCTTGGAAACTTTGCCAAATATGAGTTCTTTGCAGATATATGGATTTATCCCTGGGTTCTCTATTCTGTTCCACTGATCTGTGTGTTTGTTTTTATGCCAGTATCATGCCATTTTGGTTGCTATAGCTCTGTAGTATTAATTTAAAGTCAAGTAATGTGATTCTTCCTTTTTTGTTTGTTTTGCTTACATTAGATTGGGCTTTTCTGGGTCTTGTGTGATTCCATATAATTTTAGGAATTTTTTTCTCTTTTTGTGAATAAATCTGCTCTAATCATTATTACTTGTTTTCTTCTACTAAGTTTGGATTTGGTTTGCTTTTGCTTTTCTAGTTCTTTAAGATGCATTGTTAGGTTGTTTATTTGAAGTTTTTAAAATTTTTTGATGTAGGCTTTTATAGCTATAAATTTATAGCTGTGATACTATAGCTTTTAGTACTGACTTTGCTGTTTCCCCTAGGTTTATGTATGTTGTGTTTCCATTATGATTTGTTTCAAAAGATTTTTTAAAATTTTCATAATTTCTTTATTGATCCACTGATCATTCAGGACTATATTTTTAAATTTCTGTGTATTTATATAGTTTCCAAAATTCCTCTTGTTATTGATTTCCAGTTTTATTCCATTGTGGTCAGAGATAATGCTTAATATTATTTCAGTTTTTTTGAATATTTAAGACTTCTTTTATGATACAACATATGGTGTATCCTTGATAATAATCCATGTGCTGAGGAAGAGAATGTGTATTCTGCAGCCATTGAATGAAATGTTCTGTAAATATCTACCAGGTCCATTTGTTTTACAGTGCAGATAAATTTTGATGTTTCTTTATTGATTTTCTGTCTGGAAGATCTATTCAATGCTGAAAGTGGGATGTTGAAGTCTTCAGCTATTATTGTATTAAGGTCTAGCTCTCTCTTTAGCTCTAATAATTTGATTTATATATCTGGGTGCTCCAGTGTTGAATGTATACATAGTTACAAATATTACATAATCTTGCTGACCTGACCCTTTTGTCATTTTATAGTGACCTTCTTTGTCTCTTATAGTTTCATCTTGAAATCTATTTTGTCTGATATACATATAACCATTCCTGTGCTTTTTTGGGTTTAATTGACATAGAATATCTTTTTCTATCCTTTTATTTTCAGTGTATGTGTGTCTTTATAGGTGAAGTGTATTTCTAATATGCAACAGATCATGGGATTTTGTTTTTTCATACATTCAGCCTTTCTATGTCTTTTGACTGGAGAACTTAGATCATTTAAATTCAATGTTATTGTTGATAAGTAATGACTTACACATACCATTTTTTTTGTTTGTCTTGTGGTCTTCTCTTCCTTCTTTATTCCATTCTTCTTTTTAGTAAATGCACTTTTCTCTGGTGGTGTGATTTAATTTCTTGCTTTTTATTTTTTGTGTATTTGTTATGTATTTTTGATTCAAGGTTATCATGAGGCTTGCAAATACTATCTTATACCCCATTATTTTAAACTGATAACAATTTAATAATGTTTGCATAAACAATCAAACAAAAAGAAAATGAATAAAAACTCTATAGCTTAACTTCATTTTTCTGCTATTTAACTTCTTATTGTACTGTATATGTCTTGAAAAGTTATAATTATTGTGTTGGATTGGTTCATCATTTAGTTTTTCTACTTTACACACCACAGTTAGGGTGTTATAATATCCAAGTTTTTCTGTGCACTATTATCAGTGAGTTTTTTACCTTCAAGTTGTTTTTTATTGCTCATTAATTTTCATGTCTTTCTAAATGAAGTTCTCATTTTATAATTTCTTGTAGGGAGGTCTGGTGTTAATGAAATCCCTCAGCTTTTCTTTGTCTAGGAAGGGGTTTATTTCTCCTACATATTTGAAAAATATTTTTACCAATGTACTATTCTAGGCTAAACTTTTTTTCCTTCAGCATTTCAAATATATCATGTAAGGCCATGTGTGGTGGCTCATGCCTGTAATCCCAGCATCTGGGGAGGTCAAGGCAGGCAGATCACTTGAGGTCAGGAGTTCGAGAACAGCCTTACCAATACAGTGAAACCCTATCTCTACAAAAATACAAAAATTAGCCAGGCATATTTGTGGGTGCCTGTAATTCCAGCTACTTGAGAGGCTAGGAAAATCACTTGAACCTGGGTGGTGGAGGTTGCAATGTGCCAAGATTGTACCACTGCACTCCAGCCTGGGCGACTCTGTCTTAAATATGCGCGCGCGCACACACACACACACACACACACACACACACACACACACACACACACTGTCATGCCACTATCTCCTGGCTTATAAGGTTTCCACTGAAAAGTCTGCTGCCAGACATATTGGAGCTCCATTGCATGTTATTTGTTTCTTTTCTCTTGGTTCTTTTAGGATCTATTCTTTATGCTTGACCTTTGGGAGTCTGGTTATTAAATGCCTTGAGTAAGTCTTCTTTGGGTTAAATCTGCTTGGTGTTCTATAACCTCCCTGCACTTGGATATTGATATATTTCTCAAGGTTTGAGAAGTTCTCTTATTATTCCTTCAAATGAACTTTCTAATCTCATCTCTATCTTTACCTCCTCTTTAAAGCCAATAGCTCTTAGATTTGCCTTTTTTGGGCCATTTTCTAGAACCTGTGTGCATGCTTCCTTATTTTTTATTCTTTTTTCTGTTGTCTCCTCTGACTGTGTATTTTCAAATAGCCTATATTCAAGCTCACTATTTCTTTCTGCTGCTTGATCAATTATGTTATCAAAATACTCTGGTGCATTCTTCAGTGTGCCAACTGCATTTCTCAACTCCAAACTTTGTGCTTAATTCTTCTTATTTCAATCTCTTTGTTAAATGTATCTGGTAGAATTCTGAATTCCCTCTCTGTGTTATCTTGAATTTCTTTGAGCCTCCTCGAAACAGCTACTTTGAATGCTCTGGCTGATATGTCACATATCTTTGTTGCTCTAGGATTGCTGCCTTATTTAGTTTGTTTTGTGAGGAAATGTTTTCCTGGGTGGTCTTAATGCTTCTGGATAAGTGTCTGTATCTGTGCATTAAAGAGTTAGGCATTGTAGTCTTTTCAGTCTAAGCTTGTCTGTACTCATCTTTCTTGGGAAAGCTTTCCAGGTATTGAAATGAATGTGGGTGTTGTGATCTAAGCTGTGTCTGCTTTAGGTGATACCCTATGCCCAGTAATGCTCTGGTACTTGCAGACTTGTAGATGTACCACCTTGATGGTCATGGGTAAGATCTAAAAAAATTATCTGCATTACCAAGGAGAGACTCTTATGCTTGTTCCTTACATTTTTCCAAACAAATAGAGTCTCTCTGTCTCTTCTCTGAGCCACCTAGAGCTAGGGGTGGAGTTACACATAAGCACCCTTGTAGCTACCATCACTGGGAGTGTATTGGTTCAGACCTGAAGCCTGCACATCACTGGGTCTCACCCATGGCCCACTGTAACCCACTACCTGGTTTTGCCTCTGTTTGCTCAAGACTCTGGAGCTCTACAATCAGCAAGCAGTGAGGCCAGTCTGGCTTGTGTCCTTCCTTTCAGGGTAGTGAGTTCTTTTAGGTCCTGTGCAGGTCCTGAGGTGCTGTCCAGGAGCCAAAATACTCAGAAGTCTACCTGATATTCTATTGTATTGTGGCCGAGCTGGCACTCAATGCAGTCATTCCCACTCTTCCTTTCCCTTACCACAGTCAGAGAAGCCTCACTCCATAGTCACTACCACCACAGGCCCAGGCTACTGCGGATGTTCACTGAAGGTACAAGGTCTTGTGGGAAATGTTGTGTGGCCTGTGACTCAGCCTTTAAAACTGAGCTCCCCTCTGATCCAGAGCATCCAGAAATTCCACCCAAGACCCAAGACATGGAACTGGGGACCCAAAGATCCTACTTGGTGTACTATCCCTCTGTGGCTGAGCAGGTACCTAAGGTGAAAGAGAAAGTTCCCTCTACTTTTACCTCTGCTTTTCTCAAGCAGAAGGAGTTTCTTGTGATATCTTCCATAGCTGGGAATGTGCTGAGACTCACCTGAAGCCAGCAAGTCTCAGAGTCTCACCCAAGGCCCATGGCATACTACTTGAGTTTTGCTGCTGACTGTTCAGGGGCCAAAGGCTTTTTAGTCAGCTGGTGGGGGTCCTGCCAGGACTAGGTTTTTCTCTTTACGGCATGGGTTCCCTTCTACACCAGGGAGTGTCTAGAAATGTTATCCAGGAGCTAGGACCTGGAATAGGGGCCTCACAACTGTGCCCAATGACTTATGCTACTGTGGCTGAGCTGGTATCCAACATGGAAGATAAAGTCCTCTTACTCTTTCTTCTCCTGTCCTCAAGTGAAAGAAAGTGTCTCTTGTAGCCATGAGTATGCAGCTTGAGGTTAGGGGATGGGTGGCACTAGCCTTCCGTTAGCCACCCTAGCTGGTGTCTCAATAGGCTGCATGCCTCTCAAGTCCACTGGCTCTTAGCCCAGTTCAGCAAAAGAACTTGCCTAGCAGTTGCAGTCCTTGTACTTAGAATTCCTGTTAAATTTATTAGGACCTCTATATGCTTTAGTCTGTGGTGGCAAGGCTTGCCAAAACTCAAGTTCTGGCCATTGGGATGGTCCATTTTTCTCCGGCTAGGGCTAGTCTGAATGTTCCCTCTGTGGGCAAGAATCAGCTGACTTCGGCCCAGTTTTGCTTTCTGTTGAGACAGGGCAGCACTGAGTTCAATGTAATGTCTCACAATTACTGCACTCTCCCTCTCCCAAGTTTACAGATTCTCTCTGTGCCATGGGGACACTGCCTGGGAATGGGGGAGGGATGGCAATGCAGTTCAGAAATGTCTTTTTTACCTGCTTCAGTGCCTTTTTCAGCAACATGAAGTTAAAACCAGGTACAGTGAGGGCTCACTTGATTTTTGGTTCTTATGAAGATGCTTTTCTGTGTAGATAGTTGTTAAATTTTGTGATCCTGTAGGGAAGATGATCAGTGGAGCTTTCTATCTGGCCATGATGCGCCACCCCTCCTCCCTATCTAGTTTTTCTATTGTTACTCTTGGAGGAGGGAGACAACTATCATACCTTTCTAACATCTTACTAGAAAACCAATCTAGAATTCTTCTTAAATATGTTAATTTATTTTGTAATACTTTTTTACTTTGTAGTTTTACTTATATTACTTTCTATGGCTAGCTAAGTCTTATGACCTAAAAATGAAATAACTATTTTAAAATAGTATAAAGTAATGAAAATAACTAAATCCTAACTCACAATAGATAATATGACATTTCCTATTTTTTATCTATGTTTTACCTTTTCATCTACGTGCTTGAAGTATTACCTATGTAACTATCCAATAACTTGAAACAGAATGACTGTGTGTATATATGGGAGCAAGCGGATGGAATTGTAAAATTCAGGTTCCTGGACCCTTTTCACAAGTAAGGAATTTAAATTTGGGTTGAGGGGGTAAGGCCCAATAATTTACATTTTTAATGAGCCTTTTCTATGAAGACTTTGATTCATGTTTCATTTTGAGAACCACTCCTCTAAAATCTTTGCAACACTCATATTTATTTTCTAATATGTTCATTCAAATGCCAATGCACATGCAAAAAGTTACTACTATCATTGTCATGATTAATTTAAAATTATTAATGAGGCTGTATTAATCATGCCTATAATCCCAGAACTTTGGGAGGCCAAGTTGGGCAGATAACTTGAGACCAGGAGTTTGAGACCAGTCTGGCCAACACTGTGAAATCTCGTCTCTATTAAAAACACAAATATTAGCTGGGCATGGTGGTGCAGGCTTGTAATCCCAGCTACTTGGGAGGCTGAGGCACGAGAATAGCTTAAATTCAGGAGGTGAAGGCTACAGTGAGCTGAGATTGCACCACTGCACTCCAGTCTAGGTGACATAGTGAGACATTGTGTCAAAAAAAAAAAAAAGATTAATGAATTTGACTTTAGTTTTCTTGGTTTATTTGTTAATTACACTAGTTTAATTAATTCTTCATGTCAACAAATGTATGATTTCTGTTTTCACTTCTTTTCATATTTTTATCTGGAAGGCAAATCTTTTATCAACACAAGGTATGGTCCACCTGTCACCATTGCATATTGCATTGACTTGCTAATGTCATACTTTTGAAATAATGCTATATTCAATTCTATTTTCAGCCTATCATTTGGGAGTTTTTTAAGACTAAACATTTCCAAAGGACTTATACCTAGTAAGTTTTTCTTAGGGTGTGCACAAGCATTATCTCCACTTGTGAAAAAGGACAATCTCAGTAATACAGATAAACACACATTTGTTATGGGAGAGGGAGTGGAGAGTGTAGAAATATACATGTACTTTAACATTTTCTCTGGGGAATCCACTTCTTTGAAGTTAGACAGCTTTTTGTTTTCAACCCTTCAAACAAAAAATCTAATTACCTTAACTTTTCCCAGACAACTGAATTGAACAGTTCATTGGTTCTAGGATCCCTCAATCCATTCTTTAAGAAGGGGAAGGGCTTTCTTCAGTGATTCTATTATGGTTTTGGTATCTCTTTTGGTGGAAAAGAGTTTAAAAAGCCTAAACATTTCATCTCTCATGTAGCCTCCTAATACAAATTTATTTATTTATGTGCTTAAAAGTCTTCATATAACATCTGTTTTCCTTACCTTTACAACAATAATCCCTGGACCACAGGGAGGTACTCAGTTCAGATATCTTGTATCTCTGAGTTTGGAGTTAGAATTTTAAGAACTTTTCACTGTCATTCTCATATACAATCTACAGGAAAGATATATTTTCCTTAAAATATTTTCCTGCTGAATTTTAAATATATAGCAAGCAGTAACCCCAAAACTTGTGTGCAAAACAAACTAGTGACTAATTTGCTTTCCTTCTTTTCAATTGCCGTAATTCTGGCTCTGAGTTTCCTTCCCACTAGGTTGGTGGGAAATTTTCCTTGTATCTCACTGCCATTTTTACTGGATCAGAAACAAAAGTATGAATTCAGTAAGGCATTGGGAACTAAAATGCAGAGTTGGAAAAGAGAAATTTTAAAAACATAAGTGATTGCTGACATATGAATAAAATTTATCTCCCCAAAAGTTCAGTGAAGTATAACCTCACATATCTGAGAAACACATCTGGCTTCAAGATGGCAAGCTAAGATGAGAGAGACCGAGAACAGATTAAATTTAAATGCTGTTAAATATCCTGTCCTGCATGCATATTAAAAGTTTAAAGCAAATAACTATTCTTGAAATAAACTTTAAAAATTTTATATTTATGTAAAAGTAACTGTAATGAAGAAAATATAATCAGGCACATAATAGAATTTTTTTAAAAAAGAGAAAGAGTATCATATATATAGGGCACCATATAAGATGGCAGGAATAAGTTCAAATAAATGAACAACAATAATGAATTAATTTTGGTTAAATTATCTTAGCTCTTTATAGTTAAAAATCAAACTGCATTTTATTTACTAGATCCATGCCTAAAACAAAGTGCCACCACATTGTGAAAAATAAATATTTTAAAAAAGATTCTAGCAAATGCTAACAAAAAGAAAATAACTAAATTCTATTAACAGTGATATAATGATCAGAATTCAAGCCACCGTAATTAAAAAGATTGTCTTTAAAACTGTCACCTTTCTAATAATGATTACATTCAAAAGGCAGGTGTATAAGTTGGGTGTCCAAAACATAACTGGAGAAGCCCATGCAATTAAAACTAAGGAATAGCACCAGCTAAACTTGAGTATAAGAAGAATTTGAATAATCAGTCCAATTTAAATAATTAAAAGACTTGTAATCTCTGAGGGGAAAAATACAAAATCTGACATATCAATAACTATTGTTCTTGTGTACATGATATATGAAATAAAACAAAAATTTATGAGACATGCAAAGATGTATATTTACCTTTGGTTCTTCAGATGTGGTTTCCTTTTGTTCTTTGAGCATATTTAGGACAGCTCATTTAAAGTCTTTGTCTAGTAAGACCAATGTCAAGATATGCTCAGGGAAAGTTTCTGTGAATTGCTTTTCTCCCCCTGAGTATGAGCCATACTTTCTTGTTTCTCTCTCTATATCATATATATATTTCTAAATACTGGACATTTAAAATAGGTTTGTTGTTATTGCTGTTTGATATTAGTGTTTGTGTTTTTGCTGTTTCCTGTTAAACACTTTTAAATCTATATTCTTTTAAATGTGTGGCTACAGAAGTCTGCTCAATTAGGTTAATGGTTAGCTAATGAATGACAGAAATTTCTTTAAATGCCTGAACAAGTCTAACAGATTTTGCCAAAAGTCTCTGTGTGATTTGTGGTGCAGTTTCAATGTCCAGGCAGACAGTTTAAAAGTCCACCTTAACCTTTACTTCTTATTTGTGTAGACATTCAATTTCATACAGAAGTGAGAGCTTAGGGCCATCTTCCATCTTTCCAGGCTATGCTTACAGCCCTACATGTGCACGTGTCCTTCCAGATTCCTAAGAATATGTCAGAGTCTTTCAGTCACCTATGTATATCTCATTCCCAAGTTTTTCCTTTGATGGTTTTGGATCTGCTTGTTTGTCCTAATCCTTATTGCCAGCTGAGATATTAAATAATTGTGGCTGATTGTTTTTGACAAAGAGTTTCAGAGAAAACGCTTTTTACACTGGGTCAGCTCAATGTCAGATAAACTAAAGACAAGCTTTCCTAGTGGGATTGCTCAGAAAGCTCCAGAAAGGTCAAATAATGACAGTTTTCTTGAAATTAGAATTTTGAGAAGATTCCATCCTGTTCTTTGCCTTTTACATACTCCTAGGTTGTTGGTTTTCACTGTGATTTGGGAACTATTGCTTTTCAAGGCTACCAAAGGCCTAGTCCAAAGGTCATGGAATTGGGAAAGTTAAAATAGTACAGGCCTCACTATTCTTACTAAGATTCAGCCAGTATTCTTGTATAGACACTCCCAGTTTGTTGAATGCCTTTGGTTAATTTCCAGTCTTCTGAAAATGTTGACTTTTGACAAATTTTTGCCAGTAGTATGACTGCTTTTATGGAGGAGAGGTTTGTTGGAGGTCCTTACTGAGCCATTCTTGCAGACATCCAGCAAAGACTTCTTAGATTTGACACCAAAAAGCATGAGCCATAAAATTAAAAAAAAAAAAAAAAAATTAATAAATCACCCATCAAAAAATTTAAATCTTTTCTTTTTGGAAGATTTTTTTAAGAGAATGACAAGACGGGTCACACATTTGGGGGGGGGGGTTGGATTTTGCATATCACATGTCTTTCAAAGAATCTGTATCTAGAATACATGCAGAACTCTCAAACTTTAACATCAAAAAACAAACAGTACCATTAGATGCTGGGCAAAAACTTGAGCTGATATTTTACCAAAGAGGATATGTAGATAAAAAATAATCACATGTAAATATGTTCAACATTGTTAGCTATTAGATAAATGAAAATTAAAGCCACAATAGGATATCACCACACAACTATCAGAATACTAAAAAAAATAAAATAAAATAAAATAGTGATAATAATTGTCAGTGTAAACATGGAAAACTCAGTTTCTTATAGATCACTGGTAGGAATATAAAATGTCATAGGCACTCTGGAAAATAGTCTGGTGGTTTTCTGGACTTAACATATGACCTAGAAATTATATTATTGGGCAAATATGGCAAAGAAATGAAAACTTATTTTTGTAGAGAAACTTGTACATAAATATTTTTAGCAGATTTATAATAGTAACTAAAACCTAGAAAATATCTGAACATCCTTCAGTAGGTGATATGGTTTGGATTTGTGTCCCTACCCAAATCTCATGATGAATCGTAATCCCCAAAGTTGGAGGAGGGGCCTGGTGGAAGGTGACTGGAACATAGGGACGAATTTCACCCTTACTGTTCTCATGGTAGTGAGTTCTTACGAGATTTGGTTATTTAAAAGTGTGTAGCACCTCTTCTTTTGTTCTCTTTCTCCTGCTCTGGCCATATGAGATGTGCCTGCTTTACCTGCTGCTGTGATTGAAAGTTTCCTGAGGTCTCCCCAACCAGGCTTCCTGTACAGTCTGCAGAACCATGAGACAATTAAATCTCTTTTCTTTATAAGTTACCTAGTTTCAGGTATGTCTTTATAGCAGTGCAAGAATGAACTAATATAATGAGTGGTGGTTAATAAAACAGTACATCTATGCATGGAATGCTATTCAAGAATAAAAAGGAGCAAACTGTTAAAACATGTACTAACTTGCTTTAACCTAAAGGAAATTATAGTGAGTGAAAAAACCAATCTGAAAAGACTATGTACTGCATGATTCCATCATATAACATTTATGAAATATTGTAATTACAGAGAGAAAAAACAAATTAATCATTGCTGGTGGTTAGAATATGGAAGCATGAGTCAGTGTGGCTATAAAGTAGTAGAATAGAGGAATCTTGTAGTGATGGCACAGTTAGGTATCTTCACTCTGGTGTGGTAATGTAAAACTATGGATGTCATAGAATTGCATAGAGTTATGCCCCTTCCCCTGCAACACACAACTAAGTACACATATAACTGTTGACTGGATAAGTTCTATAAATTGTACCAGTGGTGATAAAAAATTACAAATAAAGTGTCAGCCATTCAAATTGAGCAATGTGTTAAAAGAACAATGTATTATGACTGTGTTGAAGACCACTTAATACTTACTAAATCCTCATTTATCTTCTTCTCTAGTAACCAAAACTGATTTTAATTCAGTCACTAGTCTAGCCAACTTAAAAGAAATATACATTCTTCTCAATTTTTTGAAGGTTGGGTGGCTAAAAAAGCACAAGAAGAAACTGTGAATTATTACTTCTGGGGAAACTGTTGTTTTCATACTACTCACTTTTTCATTTTTCCGGCCTGATGAAGATGTGAGGGTTGGATCTCTGGTGGTAATCTTGGAATTATAAGGAAAAACCAAGGAAAAACAGAGCCTTTTTTATATACTCAAATTGCTGAACCAATGTCAGGAATTGCTTTACTCTAGACTTTTGGTTATTTCAGAAACATAAGCTTTTGTGTGTTTAATCAACTATATCCCTATTTCTCTTATTAGTAGCTGAATGCAATTTCTAATTGAAACACTGACCAAAAAAGTTTATTCATGTATTACAATGATGGATTAATGAGAATTTATATCAAGACAATTATCTTTGTTAATACACTAAAGATGAAAAGTTATATAATTATTTCAATGTCTGCTGATACAGAATTTTATAAAATCTAATATCCTTTCATGATAACTCTTAAATAATGAGAAATAGAAAAATACTTTCTTAATGCATTAAAAAGTCATCTGATAAAAACCTAGGCAAACATATTTAATAATGAAATATTAGAGACATGCCCTGTATTGTCAGAAATAAGTACAGAATACTATCATTACTATTACTGAATAATAAGTTAGTGATTTAAGTTAAATTAGGAAAAGAAAAAAATGACTCAAAGGTTGAAAAGAAATTATCTGATAGTCTTCCTAGAACATTTTCAGAGAATAAGTTAATAATGGAACTAGTAAAGGAACTTAGCAAATTGCCTAGATAAAAATTCCCCATGCAGCAATCAAATTTTTTAGATTATTCATCAATAAAAAATAAAAATTAAAAATAAAGACCTGTTTACAGCACTAACAAAAACATAAAATGACTGGTTAAGAACAATAACAACAGACTGAAAAAATTCAAGATGTATAAAGAAGGACATGACAGTTCAGTGCAATGTTAAAAATAGATCTAAATACACAGAACTATGCTACATTTATATTTGAAAATATTCAATATTATAAAAACATTCATAGAGTCAGAATGAGTAAAATTTTTGGAAGCAATGGAATTGCTTTGATTTTGGTGATGGTGCTGGTTACACAAGTGTATGTGTTTGTCAAAATTCTGAACAATAAACAAAAAGGGATTAATCTTCTGGTAAGTAAATGATATCCCAACGTAATTTTTAAAAATTTATTGAAATTTTCAATGTGCTTCAATAAAAATTGTTGCAATTGATTCAAACTATAAGAAAAATCTACCTTTCTCAAATTAGTCTGGTCAAGAGAATATTTATAAAATAAAAATAATGTGATTTTTTTTTAACACTCAGCAAAAGTAAAAAATCAAAACAAAATCTGGCAATAAAAAGTGTCAGTAAATATGTAGAGAGCAAGACTTCTTATTTTTAGGATGTGAATATTGTATATTGATTTGCTCAGTTTAGGCAGAAATTTGGAAGTACAATTAAAAATACATTTTTTGAGCCTATTTCTGTGCAATTCTACTTCTAGATATGTGTGCTTATGGGCATAATAAAGTTCACTATAGCACTATTTGGATAATCAAAACATTGAAAACAAACAATATATTTCAGAAAGTTTTAAATCAAACATGGGATGTACATTTTATGAAATACTGTCTTTGAATTAAAGTACACAATCCACATGCATTAACACAGATACCTAAAAATCACATATTGTGTAACAAATAGCATATGATACCACCAAAATAAAAACACACACAAAAGAAATAACTGATAATAGCACACACATTAACTAAAGGTAAAAAAAAAAAAAAAAAGGAAAAGAAAAGGAAATACGAAGAAAAGACATAATAGTAATTACCTTGGGGGAATGAAAGAGGATCCTGGGATTGAGGATAGAGACCAAAGGTAATTTTAGATTTGGGTGTAACTTACTTGAAAAAATGTAATACAAAATTAGCATTATGTGTAAGTTGTGCAGATAAAAATGAATTAAAAGGGTCTTGTAAGTATTTCTGTAAGTGAGTTTTGATGGTGGCGCTCAATTAAAGAGCAAAAACCAATTTGGATCATACTGGATCAATACTGAGTTAATACAGATAACTTCTCAGAGATTCTATATATGATACATTGAGGGATACCTAATAAAGAAGAATAAATTGATGATTTTCTTTTTAGGAAATGTGAGGAGGTGAATTTGAAGGGAAAATTGGAATTTGCAAGTGAAATGGGCCAGAGTGAGTTGAATGACTGCAGACAAGAGCACTGGCAAGGGGAGCACTATGTTCAAAGGCCTTGAGTCCTGAATGGGAGTTAAAGTATAGTGTGACTGAAATCACATGTGTATTTAGAAGGAAGAGGCTCTACAGAAGCTGTAAAGAGGGCAGAGGCTGGAGATAATAATCTGAGGTGGACTGTGGGGCCTTTATGGAGTAGAAATGCATATATCTTTTCCCTGGTTATTGAACTTTACTCAAAAATGTCTACCTGTACAACCTATTATTAAATTGCTAGTTCATAGCCCATGATACCTCCTCAGCTACCCTGATTTATTTTAAGCTTTGTTTTTCAGAATGCTTTTAGCACCTACAATCTGTATCCATCATTTTGACACTTAAGTGCCTACAATTCTGGAAAGTTCTTATATTGCTTCAGGTGTCTGTACTTTCCAAAAAATAAAACAAAACACACACAAACACAAAAGAAACACCCCCCCCCCCCCCCACACCTACACTAATTACACTGGGTTATAAATTATTCTTGTATCCTGAAAGGACTGAGTAGGGTGTTAGGAACATGATGGATGCCCATATTTTCTAAGTTGAACTGAGAAGAGAGAAAGTAAGGGTTTCTAGGCACTAAAGTCAAAAATTGATCATCAATATAAGCAACAGAGTTATATAGAGTAAGGACACCAGGAGTATTTTATTTGGGCCCTCATTTTGTTTATTACTTATCTCTGGTTCTCAGAAAGGTAGTTTTATTTCTTTGTGACTTTCATCATCTATAAAGTAGGGGTGATAATATGTGTAACATTTGTTGAGTGTTTTCTGCATGTTAGGAACATTGCTAAGTTTTTTTTTTTTTTTTTTTTTTTTTTTTTAACACGTGTCAGGTACAAATTTTCACCATGACACCTACATAAAATAACGGACAGATTTTTGTAGTTTTCTAAATCAAATTAGATCTGTCTTAATCTCCACCTGGCAGGGTTTGTGAAAAAACATTCTCAATAGTCCTTCACTCCACAATTCTTGGGATTGATATGAGGTTTACACAAGCTAGGTTTACACAATCTGGAGAAGTTGGATTTGACTTTGTATGGGAATCATTTTATAAGTGTGTTGTTCAATTTTAGAGGCCCAATCAAAGGCAAGTGGCTTTGCAGCTCCTAACATTTACTCCTCTGCCATCCTTTCAAT
The DNA here is from genome assembly GCF_009761245.1 of Sapajus apella. Classification (NCBI taxonomy): domain Eukaryota; kingdom Metazoa; phylum Chordata; class Mammalia; order Primates; family Cebidae; genus Sapajus; species Sapajus apella. Next base: position 13,106,954 of record NW_022436997.1, read on the forward strand.
GACAAAATTAGCATTTAGCAGTTTGCTGTATGCCACTAGTTCTCAATGAGAATATGGAGAATTTGGTCCTCCAAGAGACTCTTGGATAAAGGAAATATTTTTGATTGTTGCAACTTAGAAGGGAGGTGCTAATGGCATCTAGTGGGTAGAGGCCAGGGATGCTGTGAAACATCCTGCAGTGCATAGAACAGCTCCCACCACAAAGAATTACATGACACAAGACATCAGTAGGGTCAAGATGAGAAATTGCTCTCAGCTACAGACTCATGAAAACTGTGCTCATTACTAAGAACTAAAGAGTATGATTAAAACTCAGCTGCTCACAGAACCTGGTACTCCTCCACCTGCTTCAGATGCAGGGCTCCAACTATGTCCTCCCTCTTCCTCAAAATGCACCAGCTGCTCTCCATTCACCCAGCTTGGCAGAAATTGCAGCTTTCTTTCGAACAAACACCAGTTTAGTTCTTTCCAACAAAGTCTCATTTGAGGTTTTGTTAGGATGGATTCCGAAACCCAAAGAAATTCATTATTTCTGGAGCAGAGAAGCCAAGTAAACATCAGACTGGCTGTCCATACTACCACAAGAAAAATAAGATAGGAATTAATGTCTCATTAAATGATTCTGTAACATTTTCCAAAATAGAAAACTGAGCCTTTGGAGAGATAAAGCCATTTATCTAAGAACACTCAGTTTATTAAAGAGCTAGAGACATAATTGAAACCTAATCTTAGCAGGCCAGTGCTATCTTTTCTGTAATACATAAAGGTCATATTTGACTATGAGGTTGATAGATGATTTAAGTCACTTTCAAAGTCACTTTATCCAGGAAAACTTAAAACAGATGGAAGATAAGTCATGTTCCCCTGTAGCACATGTTTTATTTTAAAATATTTCAGTGAAATATAATATACACACTAGAAAGTACACATGTCATATGTGTACAATTTGATTAATTATGACAAATTGATTCTACCTATGTAACCAGTAAGCCGATCAAGGAACAGAACGTCACTGGAAGCTCCCTTGAGTTCTCCTACAGTCTTGAACCCCTCTCCTCCAACAGTGTAACATAATTTTTCATATTTAGATCTTCTGAAGGTGTCTCTCAGGAGCCCATTATAATACCAATAATACCAAATTCTATTTTCTCTGTATTTTGTCTTTCCCTTTCTTTCTTCTCTCCCCTTCCCTTCCCCTCTCTCTTCCCCAACTCTTCCCACCTTCTTTCTTTTTTTTAAATCTTCTTAGTTACCATGAGTTCACTAAATATTTTCCTTCATTAGCTTTAATATATTAGGGCAAATGTAAAGCAGAATAGGTACTGAAACAGAAGAACTATTGCAGCATATGGGAAACCCTGCAAAGTTATGCCACTATCACAGTAATGCTAGTTGTGCATCTAAATCCATTACTATGAAACACCTGGGTCCTAGGGAAGTAGGCATGATGAGTATGACTTTTAGAACAAATGCCACGTGACTGGAAGAAAACCACATAGACTGCCAAAAGCAGGAAACAGGAATGGCAGCCTGCATAAAAACAACAACAAAAACTATCCCTCCTGGATTCTTCTTCTGTGCTGCTTCTGATTTCATGTAACATTGAAAAAGCAATAAATTAGCACTTTCAAATATTCCATGGACCAATTTCCCCCTTGTGCAGTAAGGATTTGTAAATTTTAATAAATAATATAAAATAATATTTGAATTATAGATTATATGAGCCACTTTTTTTTTTAAACAATGCCACTGAGGAATGGAAGAAATAGGAGTAACACCTGTTTTATAAATTAATTACATTGCAACAGAGCTTTATGTTAGGCAGCTGTTGTGTTTTACAGGGTGAATTTAATGAGTGGGATATCCAAATCTGGGGAATCATGAAGTTGATGTTTGAAGTTGAAGTTTGTCTTTCTTTTTTTAAAGGAAATTTTATTTCTAAGTACATTCAGCTCTTCAAACTAAAGTGAAAAGCTCTGCTGAGTGGAGGCCTTGCTGACTCTGCTCCAAGGACTAGAATAAGGGCACATCTGTAATTGGCACATTAATTGCTTTAGTACACATGGTTACTACTACAGTATTTGAAAACAGCTGCAAATAGATTAAACATTCCTAGGATCTTCATCTGTCAATTTGCTTAACATATCCCTTCTTCATAAATAATATAAAATCTGAATCTTAGTAAAATTTTCATCTATTTGCATTAGTGAATTTCTATTACATGAAATAGTTCTACAAAAATCTGAGAAAATGGCTATACTTATTAAAGCTGTGCTGAACCATACCAACAAATCAGCTGTTTTCCAGTTGATTTACTTTATAAGTCAATCTTAACATGGCACAATTTACTTAATGAACTGTACTGGGATTGAATGGATCATTAAAATGGCCCAAAACTGCCCAAATTTGGATTTTAGGTTTTCTCTTATTGTAGTGGAAGGCAAAGTTAGTTGTTTATTCTTTTTGTGCATAATTTAAAAATATCTGTTCTCTTGGAGCACAATAATTTTTCTAAATGTTTTTGAAATAGAAATTCTACTTTACAATTATTAATCAATTTTCATTGAATATTATTTAGTATTTTTTTGTTTTCTGACTGGAATTTTAATTAGCCACTCAACTGCTGGCTTGATATTGGAAAAAATTCAATAGTAACTCCTGTTGTTCTTAGAAGAAACAAAATGTTTTTTTCATAGCTTATAGGTATTTCATCACACAATCACTTCTGCTTTTAAATGATAACAATTTTATACAAAATAATACTTATTTCTTGAAATAAATTTTGGTTCTCAGCTTGTAATACATAAATATTTCAAGGACAGTTATCAATGTGTTACATTTAAAGTAATGTAATTTAAATTCCGGTTTTCAAGGAGATATACCATAGTCTCTAACAAGGTCTTTCTGAGGCCGAAATTGAGATTCTGCATAGGATAGTATTTGAGAGAGCTTAAAATTAATGCTCATGCTCCATATTTGTCCTGTGGCTTTGGCTGCTGTCCCAGCTCAGACTGCAATTTAACAAGCATGGTATCTATCTTTACCACCTCACAGATGGAATTAATCTTTCCAGTTAACCAGTGAGTGACATAGGAAGACCCTGAGAAAATCAGGCAGATATACAAATGCTGGGTTTGGGAGGGGACATCAGAAAAACTCCTGAGCCTGTGGCCTGGCCTGAGTTGGGAAGGGATAAAGAGGCACTTGGGTGTGGGTCTCTTCATAGTTAGAGACAATACATGTAACATTCCAGTTTAATGCATTTCCTAGTTTTGCCTAAAGATGTTAAGACGAAATGGTTTCCCCAGGATACACTGTATGAATACACTGAGCAGTACCTAACAAAATCTTTTGTCTAGTAATTATTCATAGAATGGGTTTTTGATAAATACTTGAGTGAGGAATGAAGAAAACAAGAGTGTAAAACTCATACACGTTTGGATTTTCCTAAATAAAATGCTTTGATAAATGTTGTCATTGTTTTGTCCTCTCTTTCATTCTGGATATAAATTTGATTTGCATAAATAAGTTGTTTAAATGGAATGCTTTAAATCAGAGTGATTTAGTTTAGTATATATTCTAATTATTCATCTCTATCCATTTGCCAAAGAGTATTGAGTTAACTGAAATTTATAGCAGTGTACGTGTGTGAATTCCAACCATCCAATTCTTTCTTTTATTCTATTAACAAATGTGAGTATTACTTGCATTAAATGGGAATAACTCTCTTACATGTCTAGCAGTTCAAACTATTGCTTTTTTTGAAAGGAAAAACCTGAAGCAGTTTCATTTTTCTTTTTTCTGTTTCTTGGCATTTGTCAGTGTACAAAAATAGAAGCTCTTTCTGTTTTATTTGAATAATAACCTCATTTTGTGTTTCATGAATATTTTTCTCATAATCTTTATTAAACAAATTTCCATGTTAAGATTTAGTTTAGTTATTTTGCTTACATCTCATGGTCTTTTTAAGACTTCATTTCTGAAAATGCATTTAGCTCAGCAAAGTTAATGAAAGACTGCATTACAGGCATTTTCAGAAACATCTGTAAATCATGAGATATGATGAAAATATGTTTCACAAATACATATTCATGATTAATTTAATGACATGACAAGTTAGCTCAAATCAAATACCTATGTATTATGAATAATTAATGCTGCTACTCTATTAAAAACACACATTTAACAAAAATAGTTTCTACCTTGGATTTACAGTGAGTAAATTACTATGCTATAACAATTTTTGTTGAACTTTAAGCTTTTTTCCTGCCTGGACATTTAGGAAGAAATGAAATTTTTATATGAAAGTTATCCTCAGAATATGAATCTGCCCACTGCCTTTATACCCCTTTACATCTCTTAAAGTAGGCTGTTATCAAACAGCCTAGCCTTGACATAGCTGTAACACAATATAACAGCATCCTCCCTATAGCATCCTGTAGGATGTTATTGCTGAAATCAAGCAGGTGGTGGCACTCTCCTCCACTAAACTCTCCAATATGACTAGGCTTATACCAGAGGGATGTTTTGTGAGCAGGGATGGATAGGAAGAGGATTACAGGAAGGGCTGTTTCTTGTCAGGATTTCACTTGAGCTACACTAAAACAAAGATTTGTTATTTTTCTCTTTATTCTGAATCTCTGCCATGGACCCGCTTAAAATTCTTTCCTAAGTAATTCGCACACATCTTGATTGTGGTTCTACTCAAATTGGACACTTTTGTGTTACCATGTTTCTTTCTCCCCCTTTCTTCTTTTATGTCAGCAAATCTCACCTCTTTTCAAGGATGTAAAGCCCACTTAGTTTTAATGATATGCTGCTCTGTGCTTCATCAAAGAAGATCTGTGTTGCATTTGCTTTTGTCCATGCGTTGCAAAAATCTTCTTTATTGTTTCCTTCTCTCCCTTTCTTGTATTTTTCCTTCCTTTCTTTCTCCCCATTTTCTCTTAAAAACATTTTTACTGTAGGCTGAATAATGGCCACCTAAATATTTCTATTTCCTAATTCCTAGAACTGTGAATGTTGCCATATATGGCAAAAGCGTCTCTATAGATGTGACTAAATAAAGATTCTTGAAATAGGGAGATAATCCTAGATTCAACAGATGGGCCCATTATAATCAAAACAATCCTTATAAGAGGCAGACCGAGGGAGTCAAAGTCATAGGAATAGGTGATATGATACTGGAAACAGAGTTTGGGGTGAAGTGCTTTGAAGATGGAGGAAGGTGGCCACAAGCCAAGGAACACAGGCAACCATTAGAAGCTGAGAAAGGCAAAGAAATAGATTCTGTACTCAGAGCCTCCAGAAGGAATCAGCCTTGCTGACACCTTCACCAGTGAAATGGATTTTAGACTTCTAATCTCCAGAGCAATATGCAAATGAATTTGTGTTATATTAAACCACTAAGGTTGTAGAAATTTGTTACAGCAGCAATATCAACTTCATATGACTTTCAAAAAGAAAACTAAGTCTAGGTCGGGCGCAATGGCTAATGCTTGTATTCCCAGCACTTTTGGAGGCCAGGTTGGATGAATCACTTGAGGTCAGGAGTTAAGATCAGCCTGGCCAACATGGCAAAACCCTGTCTCTACTAAAAATGCAAAAATTAGCCAGGCATGGTGGCGGGCACCTATAGTTCCAGCTACTTGGGTGGCTGAGGCAGGAGAATCACTTGAACCTAGGAGGCTGAGGGATAAAATTTGTAGTGAGCTGAGATCTCGTCACTGCATTCCAACCTGGGTGACAAAGCAGGAATCTGTATAAAAAAAAAAAAGTCTAATAAAAAAATCAATAATCTGGTATTATTAACACATACTGTTAAAAAAAAAAAACTATTGGAGAGTAAACATTGAGCATTGAGTGAAAAATTTCCTTTCAATCAGAGTTCTTCTGGGCACAAATTCTAGGTCAGCTGTCAGCTGGAGTTCAGTGGAGAACAAGGTAGAATTATAAAGGCAAAATACTGTGAACTGTTTCTGTCCCATGTTATGAAAGCAACATCTCTGAGTGAGGCTGACTGGCTGTGAGAACACGAGAGTCCATCTATGCAAGCCCTGGACTGCTTAGCAGTGGTCTACTGGGACCCTGTTGACCTGTCTAGTGATGACAGCCTCTAGCTCCCATGTGACATGCTGTTTTAGTCTGTTAAGTGTTGCTATAACTGAAGGCTCAAAGCTGGGTAATTTACAAATAAAATAAGTTTATTTTGCTCATAATTCTGGTGACTTGAAAGTCAAAGATGAGGTGGCCAGATCTGGCTGGCTCCTGGTGAAGGCCATGTGTGGCATCACAATATGGCTGAGAAGCAGACAGTCAAACAGGTATGTACAAAGAGCAGACATGAGAGGCAGCCTTGCTTTATAACAACCCACTCTCATGGGAACTAAGAACCCATGCCTACAAATGGCTTTAATCTGTTCATAAGGGCCCAGCCCCATGATCCAAACATCTCCCACTAGGCCTACCTCCTAGCACAGCAGTAACGGGAATCAAACTTCAACCTGAGCTTTGGTCAGGGCAAACTCAAACCATAGCACGTGCCCAACTGGGATTGTGTCATCCACTCAGGTGTGCACTGGGATTAGTAATGTAAGTGGCAGGTCGGGGTTTATGGAGACAGTAGAAAGGAGGAAGAGAGCCATACATAAAATGTTAGTAACTGCAACGGAAGAGAAGAGATGAAGTAGGGGGAGGGAAGTAAAAGTAAAAATCATAACAAAATATAACAACTAGCACTTATACTATCAGCTAGGGATTTTAAAGTTTTCAGCATTATTAAGTCATTTATTGCTTAAACGCTATAAGCAATAGTGGGGAAGGGGTTACTATAATTATGCTATTTTACACTAGGGAACCTTTGGTCCTGAAAGGTTATATAACTTGGTTAAGGTTACACAGCCTGTGGTCAAACCAGATCCAAATTCAGGACTTCCTAACTCCAAACTGAGCTCTTTTTCTGCTATCTTATGAACAGAACTTGCTTTGAATTGGTGTATTGTCTCAGTTCATTCTGCCTTTTTAATTTGTTGACTGTGTGACATTTACCACTACTGCCATTAAAAATGGCTATGATCACACTTCTGTGGGACTTAAATGATTACAAATTATTCCTCACATCAATACTCAGTTCTGTTTTCTGTACCACAAGGTTTCCTTCTTAAGTTGTTCTATATAAATTGTTATAAGAATATAAGATCAATATAAACATGTTAAGTCTTGCTTCTTTTCTACGGTATTTGTAAACTAAAATTCATAAGGCAATGTCTATCTTTGGTGTCAAAACTCAAGGTTAAAAATACAGAATCTGTCATTATTTATCTTTGTTTTTGTCATCAAATCCAAAGTTTATTCGTTTGCTTAAAAGGTCATAGTTGTGATAATTTACATTTTTAGTAAGTCTGAGACATATGAAATATTTTATCTGATCACAAATATTCTTCAGACAAGCAAAGACTGTATTTGATGGATAAGTCACATATATACTTAGGGTACTTAGGCAGTGATACCATTTTTTGTTGTTTCTTCTTTCCTATGTCAGGAAGAGACATTCCGAGATAATGGTAACATCTTGTCATTATTAGACAAAGGAGTTAGAGGTGTTATTCAGCATGATAATAAAAAAAAGACAAGGAGGAGGCCATCTTCATAAGATAAAATGTCTAACTGTGTAACAGAAGCACTAATCTTGAAAGTCAAAGCCTCCTCATAATGACTGACCACTATAAAAATCACTTTTCCAAACAGAAAGGAACAAAGATGGTATAGGGATGCAGAGTTTATAGGATGAAGAGAGAAGAGAAAGGGATGCCCTTGAAGGGAAGTGACTCTAGGGAGAGACACGGTCTACTGGCACAGACAAGCATAGGTTGAAGAACCTTCACACTTTGAAAAAGCAGATTATACATTGAAAAGAACAAAAGAGGAATTTCAAACCTTCCACATACTTTCCCCACTCATAGATTCCATTTATTTTGGAGATTAAAGCAAAACTAAAGAGAAGGAATGTTTTGTGCATATTCTGGACTATCTGTTGGCTTGACTATTAAATCTTCCTTTTTCTGACCGTATTCACTATATCCTCTTCATATTTAAGAGTGGTTCCTGTGATGATGTGCACATGCAGAGCTAAGTACTTTGTTATGGGAGGAAGTTCAAGGGAATATTGCTTTGATGATCCAAAAAGCTCCCACTTTTAGAAGAGTAGCCAAAACAGAATTGCAGTTAACCTAAACTAAGATTAAGCCAAGGTTCTGGGATGATTGTGACAACTATTTCATAAGAACTTTCACTTAGCTAACCATGGTGATGTCTTTCTTGTGGCTGATGACTAGCACAAAATATGGAGATAATTTAGTAAGAATCTGAGCAGATTCTGGATAATTTGGAATGTATGTACACATCAGCAACTCCTCTCTTTTATAATTGGGCAAAACAGTTTATTTAAGTTAATGCAGCAAGGAGAAAACTGCCTTGGTCATTTTAGTAATGTCTAAAAAGGATGAAACTATAGAAGGGTATTTATAGAACTTTTAGGGCCATAGCTGGGTAACTTTTTTTAACTTAACTTTTGATTTTGCGATGACTATGGATTCACATACTTTTATAAGATATAATACAAAGATTTGATATATCCTTTATCCAGTTTTCCCCAATGATAATAACTTATAGAACTATAGACCAGACTCGGTGGCTCACTCCTGTAATCCCAGCACTTTGGGAGTGCTCGGAGTCTGAGGTGGCAGCACTTTGGTAGGCCAAGGCAGGTGGATCACAAGATCAGGTGTTTGAGACCAGTCTGGCCAATATGGTGAAACCCTGTCTCCACTAAAAATACAAAAAAAATAGCCTGGCATGGTGGTGCATGCCTGTAATTCCAGCTACTTGGGAGGCTGAGGCAGGAGAATTGGTTGAACCCGGGAGGCGGAGGTTGCAGTGATCTGAGATCATGCCTTTGCCCTCCAGCCTGGGCGACAGAGGGAGACTCCGTTTCCAAAAAAAAAAAAAAAAAGACAAGAAAAAAAGAAACAAAAAGATCTATAGTATATTATCACAACCAGTAGAGTGTCACTGATACAATTCACAGACCTCATTCAGGCATCTGAAGTTTTACTTGTACTCATTTTTGTGATTATGTATTTATTTCTATGCAGTTTTATCACATGTGTAGGCTCCTATATCATTCACCAAAGTCAAGATACAGAACATTTCCACCACCACAAAAATACTTCTTGCTGCCTATTTATAACTATACCCACTTTCTCCTGACATCACTTCACCACCACTTGGAGTAAAATGTAAAATACTTATTTTTATTTAGTTCTCTTTCTTTCTCTACTTTTAAATGTCATTATCCCAAATATTAGATAGTGTTCTAGTTTTCATTTCAGTTATTACGTATGATTTATAAAACTCGTGAGGAAAAGGATCACCTATTGTATAGACCTATCCTGCTTATCTTTCCATTGTTCCTCTTGTTGCTTCAAGATTTCTTGCTTTGTCATTTCCTTTCTTTTTGAAGATTATCCTTTTGCTATTATTTAAGGATAGTTCTGCTAGTGGTAATTCTTTTAGTCTTTGATTGTCTGACAAAGTCTGTATTTCCTCTTCATTCCTAAAGAGTGGTTTTGCCAAATATGGAACTCACAGTTAACAGCTCTTTTTTGTCAGCACTTGATAAATGTTGTGTGACTTCCTTATGACCTTCCCATTTCGCATGAGAAATCCACTGTCATTCGAAGGGGTGTTCTTTTGTAGATAAGGTGTCATTTTTATCTGGATTCTTTCCAGATTTTTTTCTTTGTTTTTAGCTTTTGAAAATTTGGTTATGCTTTGTCTTCATGTGGATTTCTTTTGATTCATCATATTTAGGATTTGTTCAGCTTCTCAAATCGGTAGGTTTATATCTAATGACAAATTTGGGACACTTTTAGCTATTAAAAATATATTATTTTAACCTCTCTTACCTTTTCCTCTTTTTCTGGGACTCCAAAGATACAAATGTTATATGTCTTATTTTTGTCCCTCAGTACCTGAGGCTTTGCTGATTTTGCCTGTGTTGTTCAGATGTGATAAATTCTATGGTGCTACCCTCAAGTTCATGAGTTTTATTCTCTGTCATTTTCATTCTACTATTCAGCCCATCCAGCTAGATTTTTATTGCTATTATTGTATTTTCCAGTCTGTAATTTTTAAAATAATTTTGGTGTAAAAGTTATCTGTTTTTAAAAATTGATCAAGATAATTTGTAGTTGTTTGTTGAAAGCTTTTTATGATGGCCATTCTAAAAGCCTTGTCAGATAGCACCAACACCTAATTCATCTGAGAGTTGACGTGAGTTAATTGTATTTTCTCATTCAAGTTGTGATTTTTCTGATTCCTGGTATGACAACAGGTTTTTTTATTGTATTCTGGGCATTTTGGCTATTACGTTAGCAGACTGGCCCATTTAAGTATTTTATTTTGACAGGTACTCACTGTTTAGGGTTAGCATGTAGGTCCTGGCCTAACTTATTGGTCTGTAGACTCAAAAGAAGTTTAATTTCAGAGCCTTTGCAGTGCTATTTTGGTCTGCTTGGTTTATCTGGTGCTGCAGGGGCTCTGACTGTCTCTGCTGGTGCTGCTTGAGCGGTTAGAGAGTTTCCACAGAGTAGGCTGCCTGGAGTAGTACCTTCCCAGGAGAGATGTACTTCCTGGGTTGGCTGCTTTCACCAACCCCGACCGCCCCCTGCTGCCCCAGTGGGTTTTACTGAGGAGAGGATTCTTGGGCCAATTGGGAAAGAAACCTTTTTCTGGGCTTGGCATTTGCTGCTGTGGGACTACCCATCCTGTAAGAGATACAGAACATGTCCCAAATCTAGTGCCTGTTGTGGCGAGATCCATTTGCCAGTGCTGCCTGACCATTCAGCATCTTGGTTAGTGAAGGTAATCTCAGGGCAAGAGCATGATTCCCTGTCTGCTTATTGTGGCCATGCCTTTCTATCCATCACCTTCCCGACGTTACTGGGCTTGCCTGGTGTTGTTGGCTTGATTTGGGAGAGGAATGAGCCTCTCTGGGCCATCTTTTGTTGTAAGGCTGAGCATCAGAAAATTTTGAAATTGTGGGTTGTCTTTTTGTGTAGTGTTTTGGCCTAGTCAGAAGTAAATGAAAGACATTTATTTCTCACAGTTCCAGGGGCTGGGTTTGAATTCAGAGTGCCAGCATGGTTGAATTCTGGTGGGGTCCCTTTTCCTGGTTTGTAGATGACCATCTTCTCATTATATCCTCACACTGGGAAGAGAGAGATTCATCTTATTTCTTCCTTTTTTTTTTTTTTTAATTAATAAGACAATCCCATCATAAGGGGTCTACCCTTATGACCTAATCTAACCTTAAAAGCCTCCCAAGGCTGAACCTCTAGATACCATCGCACTGGAGATTAGAGTTTCAACATATGAATTTGTGGGGGCACAAAGATTCAGACCATAACAAGTGAGGATTCATGTGATGCCCTGCTGCTGAGTTGTTCTTCAAGTTCAATAGTTCCTAACCAGTTTGTTTTCCTTTTTTCACCTTTCAAAGCTCTTTTGTGGTTGCCTGTGTAATTTTCAGAGTTTATCATTGTACTAAGTGAAGGTACAGAGAAAAACAAGTCTATGCCACATCCAATTCCCTCTTTCTTAATCACTCTCTGGAGAAATATCACAACCAGTTCAGGAATCTGGCTTAGTCTATTAGTTTACAGGATGCTGCCAGATCTAGGTGGGAAGGCAGAGGTGGGATTTAGTTTTTCCTGTAACTGGCCTGAGTTCAGGAGCCAGCGAAGAGGAAAAACCAATAGGAAAGTTGCTTTCCTTTCTTTACAAATCAAATTTTCTTTTATTTGCCTGAAGTTTTCCTACAGCTATAGGGTATGCTCAGTCCATTAATCAGGCAAATAGGAAGTACATTTTATAGTGTATATTTTGTAAAGTACTGTGTGTACTTCAAAGTACATACTTCAGTAAAGCTGATTACAAAAAAATAGACCCAAGGATAAAATCCGATTAAACTACTTTTAATGTTACATAAGAAACATTATTTAAAATCTGTCTTTGAAAGATGTATCTTTGAAGCTTGTTTTGAGAAGAATTATGGCTATGGTTTTTGTCTAATTGAGGGAAATTTAATGTGAAAATAATCTAATACATAGAAAGCCTACAAAGCTTTTTAGAAGATTGTATTAGCAAGAAGGCTACCAATTTGGATTAAAATGGACTTTGGTTGCTCAAATTCAGAAAGGTGTCCCTGACCCCCAATATTTTACAGTTAAAAGGCAGGCAATGAAAGCTACTCATCTGCAATTGTCCATAGGAAGAAGGGATGTCTCAGAAGACCAAGTAAATAGTAAAGGGGCCAAACTAAGATACAGATAGAACATTAGATAATGGAACCATTCCTAGGAGCATAATCAGGTCTTAATGAAGGCACATTCCATTTCCCAGAGTAAAAGAAACGTGGAACATTTTCCCAGGTGAATTTCAGAATTGCTATGGGCCAGGGACTGCTTATTATCTCTGATTTCCTATCCCTCCCCATCCCTTTTTGTGGTAGAATTCTCTCATTTTTAAATTTTTATTTTTGTTAATTTTCAATTGGTACCAAATGATTGTACATATTTCTGGAGAGTAATCCTCCCTTTTTGAAAGGAGAGATTATAATTATCCTGTCCCTATCTTATTATTGCATTTTGGATGTGAATGATCAGATGACTTATCTTTTTACTTCATAGGTCTCCCCGAGAGCAATATCCAGGGAGTCTGGCAGTTGCTGTATCTGTACTGATGATCTGACACTATTCCATAGCTCCAGTAACATAATTTCACACTCTGCCCTTCAAACCAATGGATGGAAATGTTTTCCGGTCATTAGTAGTTTCTGGTTGCTTCAATACTTCCTTGCTTTTTCCCTTAATCAAATCCTTTTCTAAGGTGATTCATTCATTGAAGACTTTCCTTCTAAACCCATCTGAATTGACTTTTGTTTTTTGCTGGGATCCTGACTCATGAAGTTGGTTTTTGCTATGAAAAAATATTTCTTTTAATTGGGTCAAACTTGTCTTATTTAAATTACTATTTCTCTTTCTGTTGTACTTTGAAAGGCTTTCCCCCCTTTCAGGTAAAGAAGATGTAGCCAAAATTGTTCACCTCCCTGTTTGTCTCCAAAATGTTTATGGTTTTATTTATTGTACCTTTAAATCTTATTTCTACTGGAAATATATAAGCAGTGAAGTTATTTTATCTGACTACTACCCATTATTTTTTTTAATACTATCCATTTACTGCACATTATTTATTTAATAATATTTTCCCCAATGAGAAATGTCACCCATACTACATATTAAATTCATGTGTGTGTATATATATGTGTATATATATGCGTTTCAATTTAAAATTGTCTCTATATTATTTAAACTACATTAGACTACACAAAGTGGAAATATATTTAGTTTATTCAATAAAGCTAATATAATTTTAATTCTCCAAACTTGTCCTAACAAAGCAAGACACTTATTCATTCTGAATAATATTGCAAAAATCTCACATAAAGTATTTGCAAAGGGAAACTATAACAGTGCATTAAAAAAATAAAGATGAACCAGGGCTTATTCTGGGAATGCAAAGATGGTTCAATATCAGTAAACCTTTAATTAAAATTTATTATTACAATGTGTTTTAATTGTATTATGAAATAATGAAAAGACATTTGATATATAACTTTTAAGAAAATCTTAAAATGGGAATAAAAAATCAGAGTTAACAAAAAGCGTATTCAAAAAATTACTAACCAATGAAATTCTGAAGATCAGATTATTCAGGAAGACTCACTATCACTTCTGTGACTCAATGTTGTTGGAGGTCCTTGCTAATGTGATGAGAGAGAAGACACAAAATTATTTTCAGTTGTTGTTGGTCTGATTCTATACCTAAAAAAACAACAGATTAATAAAATCTACTAGAATTAAATTTTTTAAAGTTTGCTGGACCGGGTATGGTGGCTCACACCTGTAATCCCAGCACTTTGGGAGGCTGGGGCAGGATGATTGCTTGAGCTGCATCAAGCAATCATTCCTGCATCAAGCCTTGATTGCAAGGGTGCCGTGAGCTATGATCAGGCCACTGAACTCCAGCCTGGGTAACATAAAGATCAATATGATTTCTCTATACAAGCAATAAACACACAGAGATGCAAAGGATAAAAATAATTCATGCGCCATTTGTAGTAAAAACTATAACACATGTCGAAGTAATTTAAAGAAGCTTGTGTAGGACATATACTAAGTTTCTCATAAAATACAGTTGAGGGGGATAAAGCAAAACCTGAGAAATTGGGTATATAAATTTAACAAATTTTTAAATAGAAAACCTACAAATTTTATGGAAGTTTTGAATGGAGATAATGATCTCAAATTTCACATTAAAAAAACTAACTATTTGGGAATTGCCAAAAATAATGAAGAAAATAGGGAGGGAGGACTGGTTTAATAGAATTAAGAATTGGACACAAAACCATTACACTACAAATTAATTTTTACCAAAGAATAGCCACAGATAGGTATAAATAGTAATCTAATGTATGACAAAGATGACATTTTAATTTACTGAAAAAATAATATTTAGTCAGTAAACTGTGGTATGACAATTGGCCCCCCATGTGAATATACATCAGTCAAAACCTCTGTCCCACACTGTATTCAAACAAGTATTCCAGATGGATATTATAAAATTAATTTAATAAATGCAGTAAATTTATTATATATTAAATATGTTAGTAAATATATATATATTTACATAATAAAGACAATAAATATATATAATTGCTGTATAATAAATACAAGTTAGCTGTATAATAAATACAATTTATTTATTGTACAATAAGATTGTTAAATTTAGGAAAATATTTGTATAAATTTTGTTGAAGCTTACATTCTCTAGCAAATCTGGAAATCCAGAAGCTATGTTAAAGGAAAGATAAACTTATCAGAGGAGATAAGGATAGCAATTTAGGTATAAAAATGCTATCATAAAAAAGCCTAAAGACTAGTTAGGGAAAAATTACATCTCCTATGTGTAATATTGCTAATATTCCAACAGATTTTATACATAAGATAAGAAACTATCCCACAATTTGTTGGGAAAATACAGGCTACAAATTAGCAATTCACAGATAAGAAAATGCAATGGCACAAATATATAAGAGATTCTCACCCTCAAAATTAGAAAAATTTTAACAAAAGCAAAATAAAATAACCATTTCAACCTTCACACTGGCCATGATTTAAAGGAACAATAATATCCACTCCTAAACAAAAAGGAAAATGGATGTACTCATACATTGCTGATGGCAAAGCGAACCTTTTCAGAAAGTAATTTCATAAAACTTGATTAAATGCTTTGAACCAAAGGAAATTCTTTGGGATCTCTCCCATAAAAATAAAGGTGCATGTACATGCACACACACACACAATTAAAATAAAGGTGTGCATGCATGTGCACACACACATACAGAAGAATAATTGTATAAAGACATTTATGACATTGTTTTTAGTAGTAAATGTTGGAAACAAACTGAACATAAAATATTATCTGCAATGTGAAATATTATACAGTTATTTAAAAGAGTGAGATACATTTATGTTCATTGGCCTGAACGGAAGTTCTTGTTGTATTATTAAGCAAAAAAGGCAAGTGGTGATTTCATTTTGGAAAAAAACAGCAACAATAATGCATAAAAGTGTGTGTGTGTGTGTGTGTGTGTGTGTGTGTGTGTGTAGAAAAGTTGGCGAAGAAACACATTAGGTATTTACTATCTGAGTCTGGGTGGGGATTGCTATGGTTTGAATGTCCTCCCCAAAACTCATGTTGAAATTATATTTTCATTGTACAAGTGTTGAGAGTTGGCACCATTGAGGGTGTGGTTGGGCCATGGGACTGTACCTTCATGAATAGATTAATGTGGTTATTGTGAGAGTGGGTTGCTACAATAACAAGTTTAGCCTCTCTTCTTCTTGCCTCGCCTTCTTTCTCTTCTGCCTTCTGCCTTGGGATGACTTAGCAGAAAGGCCCTTACCAGTTGCTGGTTCTTTGATATTGGACTTCCTAGCCTCCAGAACTGTGAGAAATACGTTTCTTTTTAAAATATAAATTACCAGTCTGTGGTATCTGTTATAGCAACAGCAAATGGGACTAAGACAGGGATGTACATTGAGTATACATGGGGACAAAGAGGGGAATAGACCCTGGGGATTCCTTGAATACTTGAGGGTGGGAGGAGGGTAAGGGTCGAAAAACTACCTCTCCAGTACTATGCTCACTACCTGGGTGATTAAATCATTTGTCCACCAAACCTCAGCAGCAAGTAATTTGCCCACATAACAAACCTGTACAAGTGCTCCTTGAAACTAAAATAAAAGTAGAAAAAGGAAAAAAAAGGAGGAATGAAATCAGCACACACTCAGTTGAGGAGATGGACAGAGGCACTCCTAGGCAATTATTTTCATGTATTGACTGTTACTTGGTTCTTTGCTGCTGTTAGAATTTTCCACTTTTTTTGTATTTTTAAAATTAGTATAGTACCTGGTGCTAAGCATTCAAGTGTAGAAATCCAGAACCATCTCACTTTGTTCTACATGCTCTATTAGCTTCAGCTGTTTTATGATAAGTATTTCTTTTTCCTCTGCTGAAATCATGGTTTACTTTAAACTTTCCCCAGGCCTTGGATTTTGAATCTGCTTAACTCTATTTCATTATTATTCCTTCAATTTTATATTCTCTGCTCAGAGAATCCATAAATAGCTTTGTAATTAATATATATATATATTCAACTTTGACTCTGGGGCCATGTAAAAAGGACAATGTCTTTTCCATTGATAATATTTACAATGTTAACTTCTTTAATTTGCTGCCAGCAGGCCTATCCTTATGTCTCATGGTATATGCTTGTCTATATCCACAGGTGTATATAAAAAGTCATAATTGTGCCTTACTTTTTGGTTCTGGGAATTTATTAAGACTAAGCTCTTCATTAAGACCAATGATCAATGACAAAATTGTTTAAGTACTGGAATTTGGAGGTTCTTTACATTTCTAGTTCAGTAGTTTTCTTCTAATTTACCTTGTTTTCATTTGATATGTTGATTTTGAAAATTCTACATGGTTAGTTATTTGTAAACTTATGAAATAACATTGCTAATAATTATCTCTAATGTCCATTCCCTGAAACTGTGATGAATGTGTGCCTAAACAGGTGATTGGCATAAACAGGGAAATTGCTTCCTCTGTTTCTTGAAGGATATCATACTTGTGTAACATGAGTCACCAAAATTCTGGACATATTTGTTCATGTCTTTGATAAATATTTATTGAGTGTTTATTAGGGGACAAACATTGTCCTTGCAGCTAAGATACTGTAGTGAATGAAAAGGATAAAAATACCTGCTTTCATGGAACTTCTATTTGATTAGGAAAAGACAGACAATAATCGAAATCCATAAGTGAAATAGATAGACTACTGTAAATTTTTAAAATGCCTAGTGAAAAATATGACATAAAAGGATAGGGGGTATCAGGAGTTACTATATGGTTGAAATTCCAAATATAGTGGCCACAGGAATCATAATGATAAGGTGACATTTGAGCAAAGACTAAACTGAAAAGAGAAATTGATCCATGCATGTGCTTACAGGAAGAGTGTTCCAGGTAGAGGGAACAGCCAATGCAAAGAGTCAGAGGTGGGAGCAGCACCGTTGCATTGGGGAAACAGAAAAATGTCAACATGGGTAGAGCAGAAGGAGCAAAGTGAACAGTGGAGATGAGTTCAGGAAGACTTGGGAGGATCAGATAGGGGTCAATAGGCCATTATATGTGATTTTAGTAGAGAAAGGACAGGACTAAACTACCATTTAAAATCACTAAAAGTGCTATATTAAGAAAGAAGTGAAGATGGCCAGAAACAATACCAGGGAACAGGCTCAACGAAGAGGCTACTGCAATAAGCCACTTGAGAGAAGATGGTGGCTTGAATGGTAGCAATAGTAGAGGTGATGATAACTGGTTGAATTCTGTAGAAGTCATTAAGGCAGACCTTTCAGGATTTACTAATGGATTGGATGTGTCACATGAAGAGGATGAATAAGACAACCACAGGAATTTTGGCCTGAGAACTGACAGAAAGACTTGGCATTATCTAATATGGGGAAACTGAGAGAAGCAGATTTCAGAAGAAGCTTAGTGTTCAATTTTGGACATGGTAAAATTGAAAAATAAATTATACAACTAAATGAAAATATGAAGTAAGCAGTTGGATGAGCCTGCAGTATAGAAAAGACACTTGGAGATTGTGGATGACAGGAAATGTTTGAATTTGAGGAGAGAGGAAAAGATAAAATAATTGCATAGGAAATCAGGGGGATAAATGCAATAGAAGAATATGGAATGATTGTAGGACAGTATTAAAAGCATATTTGAGGTTAATGTTTATAAATTTATTGTGAGACAGCATTATTTAAAAATTTCCTCAAGCATGTATACAGGTAGGAAATAGATACCAAGCTGGAATTTAACATGACTAGGTTTTGCTGAGCAAAAGGAAGTTAGAACAAAAGAAAAGGGAATAGATAGTACATGGTTGGGAATGATTACCAAAACTGATGATGGAATTAAGCTAGATAAGAGGAAATTAGGGGGTGAGGGGTAATGAAAATAGATTGTTGACTCTATACTGTTGAGAAATTACTAGATTTGTGGCTGGAGGGGAGGTAAGCCTGAAAGCCAGAAGGCAGTGATTATAGAACAGAGCTGTTGGTACGCAGAGTTACACCTATTTGTGTTGAGCCCCAGAGTGTGATGAAGGAGGGTGTCTTAGCATAGAGACAGGATGTCAAGATTATTGACAGTAAATAGGTCAAGAAACTGAGAGGCCAAGATATTAGAAAGACTGTATGCCTGGGTATTTAATTCACTCAATAATTATGACAGGAGTGTGATGGAAAGCAGGAGAGTGAAGCACAGACACAAAAGAGTGATTGAGGGCTTTGTGGATGACTACAAGATGAAGTCATAGGTGGCAAAGTCTGATCAGAAGGTATTCAAATTGGCTGATTTTAAGGAGGAGGAAAAAAGAGTAAACTAAAAACCAAAATGAGGAGCAAGAGAACTCTTATTCTACCCCAGGCCCAGTGGTTTTATGAGTGTGGAAGAGATACCAGCCACCAATTGAGATGGCCACAGTGAAGCAGTGTCCTCAGAGAGAAACAGACTTCCCTCAGAGAAAATAGTAAGGAGACTGAGGATACAGGAGAATTGTTTGTTCCAGAGGGAACCTGAAAGGGTTTCATGAGTTGGGGAAGTTGGCAGATCAGAAGTCTCAGCCAAATACTAACCAAATCAAGAAAAACCTTTGCATATAAATAATATTCCTTAAAAGAAAATATATCCACACATAACCAGCTCATAGAAAGTAGATTACTTACTTCATTATGTATAGACTTTCCCACCTTTGTACCACAGAGATAACCACAATGTTCCTGGCAGAATAAGTGTGTTTCAAATCCATGTAAGTACCCAGCTTATCCTTATAAAGTGTATATTCCATTCTGTTGACTGACCATTGATAGAATCTTCAAATGCATTTAAAGTATACAGCACTTATTTAGAATGCTTCCTATGTTCCGAGAAAGATAGTAGAACAATTATAGGTGAAGAAGGATGAGAGATGATGTCAAAAAATGGAAAATTTGCAGGTAATGGATGATCTGGGAATGCTGGGTAAATGGTCATGTTGAGATTAACCCTGATGATTCTGAGGCTGTCAGTGTTGCTGAGCCTGTCAGTGTTGGAGATAAGGCAGGGCTTAGTGTCTTGTTAATGTTCTATAGCTCCCACTTGACACCTACCATAGCAGCTGCCCCTGAACTCTCTGGGACCCTGGAATCTTCTTGGTCCTTGCCTGTGAAAAACCAACTCTAAAGGACAGATATGAGGTGAGATAGTTAAATATACATAATTATTAGGGTTTATTACCAGGGTTGTGATGATCCCAAGGGGAGGGTATGGATATCTTATGTCTAGAAAAATTTTGGAGGTATACCACCTGCTAACCTTTCCCCATGTTTACCTCTGAGTAGCCCCTATTCTGTGAAGTCCAGTAGCTCTAATGTGATGCTGCCATGTACACAGGTGTGTTTTCTCAGGTCTGTCACCACAATGGCTATTACTAGCCTCCCTAGGCTCCCTGAATAGGAAACATCCCATCTGAAGGTTCTCTCACCTCACTAGGACTACACAAGAAGACTCCCTTTGCTCAGCCCTCAAGTTTCATCCCTTCACAAGGCTCTCTAGTTTCTATCTTTCAAACTCTCTGGCTACCCACTCTGGGGTGTCCATCTAACTCTTCTCAATGATGTTAGACTTTCATGAATGATGTTTTGTCAGTGTTTTGTCATCCTCTGGCTTCTTGATTTATCCTTGCAAATGTCCTTGAGTCTAGGAAATACAGAGTACAATTTTGCCTTCTTAATAGGAGAGGTGGTAGAAACAGTCAAAATAGGCCCAAATTAGTATTTTAATGTTATTTTATGATATGCAGAATAGGGAAACCAAAGAGGATATAACCTCTGTATATGTCTTTGAAATTTTCTGTTTTGATTAAGGTCAAATTTGATTAAGGTCAAATTTAAGCCACCTGAAAGGCCACAGTGGCTTACGCCTGTAATCCCAATACTTTGGATCACTTGAGCTCAGAAGTTTAAGATCAGTCTGGGCAACACGGAAAAACGTTGTCTTTACAAAAAATATGAAAATTGGTTGGGCATGTTGTCATATGCCTGTGGTCCCAGCTACTGGGGAGACTGAGGCAGGAGGATTACTTGAGCTCAGGATGTTAAGGCTGCAGTGAACCGAAACTGCACCACTACACTCCAGCCTGAGCGACAAAGTGAGACACTGTTCAAAAAAGAAAAAGAAAAGAAAAGAAAAGAAAAAGATCACCCTGAAAAATTTCCCTTTGCCTCAGATCATCAACCTTAAACTTGTAGGAAACCATTGTTTTCATTTCTACAGTTTTAGATTAGTTATGTCTATCTTTTAAACCTCATTTAAATAGAATCATAAGCATATTATTTGGCTGCTTTCTTTCAACTGACAATGTTTTTGAGATTCAGCCTTGTTGCATGTGTAAGTATTTTCTTTTTATTTAAAGAAATTCTATCGTAAATATATTAAAAAATTTATTCTACTATCAGTGGCATTTAGGTTGTTTCAAAGTTTTGGATTTTATGAACAATATTACTATAAGTTATCTGCAAAAGTAGAAAATGCTGACAAGTGGAATTGTTATAGTCAGGTGAATATTTAATGTTATAAGAAACTTCCTAGTGATTTGTAGGAATTCTTTTTATAACCTGGGTATAACCCCTTTGTCAAATATGTATATGTGTATATGTATATGTGTATATGTATATATATATATATCTCAAATATTCTTTTTTGGGAGTGGGAGTTACATTATAATTTCTTAACAGTTTCTTTGGATTAGCTGAAAATTTCAATTTTTATGGCCTCTGATATCAATTTTTTTGTGTATCCTCTTAAAGAAATCTGTCTTTATTTAAACAAGCGTGATGACGACATTTTACTTTTTCAGAAGCTTTAGAGAATTACCTCTAAGTCTCATATTTCATCTGTGTAAGCATCAATGTTAATATATTTTTTTCTCTGTATTAAATTCACTTGTTTCAGCATAATGTATTGAGAAGCCTATTCTTTTTCCCCCATTAAATTGTCCTGGTTTTCTTACTGAAAATACATTAAACATATATATGACTCTATTCTGTTGCAATGACCTATTTGACTATCTTTACTTCAATATCACATTATCTTGATCTGTGTTTTAAGTAAATTTTGATATCTGATACTGTATGATTCCCATTTTTCTTTTTCTTTAAATTTGGTTTTACTATTTCAGATTGTTTTTCCTGTGAATTTTAGAATTATCAATGTCTTAAAAAAGTGTATTTTGGGATTGTGTTGAATTTCTATGTTAACTTGGGGTGAATTCAAATCTTAAGTCTATTGAAACTTTCTATACACAAACATGCTGTTAATTTAATTTTATTTATTTTTAAATTTTGGAATGCTGTAACTCTATTTCTTTTAGGTATCATTTTAAGAAATATTAATTGTAATAAAAACACACAACTTTTACCATCTTATACCTTTTTACATGTGCAGTTTCATAGTATTAAGTACATTCATTGCTATGCAGCCGATCTCTAGAACTTTTACATCTTACAAAACTAAATCTTAGCAGCCCTTTAGCAACAACTGTTCCTTTCGTCCTCTCCCCAGCTCTTAACAAATACCATCTACTTTCTGTTCCTATGAGTTTGACCTCTTAAGATAGCTCATGTAAATGAAATCATATACTCTCTGTCACTTTGTTCCTGGCATATTTCACCTCATGTAATGTCCTACAGTTTTATGCTTATTGCTGCATGTGACATGATTTCCTTTTTTTAAGGTAGAACCATATTCCATTGCATGCAAATGCCATCTTTTCTTTATACATTTATCTATCAAGAAACATTTAAGTCATGCTGTTCTTTAATTTTCACTTCTTTAATATCTCATGTCAAGGTTTTATTGTTTGTGGTTTCGTAGTTTCTAAGTTCTACTAATCGTTTTGTAGATCCTTTAAGATTTTCTACACAAAAGATTATGTCATGACTAAGGACATTTTTACTTTTATTATTTACTATTTTTTGTTTGCCTCTTTACACTGCCTATTTTCTCCAGTACACTTTTGAGTAGAAGTGGTGAGAGCCTTTCTCTTAAGAGGAAGACATTCAATATTTGCCTTTGTGTATGATGTCACCTGTGGATATTCTATAAGTGTATTCTGAAGTCTGTATCAGGCATAGGACGTTTCCATCTACACTTGTTTGCTAAGAAGTTTATTTTTGTTGTTGTTGTTTTTTTGTTTTGTTTTGTTTTTTTTGAGATGGAGTTTTGCTCTGTTGTCGTGGCTGGAGTGCAATGATGCAATCTGGGCTCACTGCAACTTCTGCTCCCAGGTTCAAGCGATCCTCCTGCCTCAATCTCCTGAGTAGTAGCTGGGATTTCAGGCACCAGCCACCATGCCCAGCTAATTTATGTATTTTTCAGTAGAGACAGAGTTTCACCATTTCAGTCAGGCTGGTCTCGAATTCCTGACCTCAGGTGATCCACCTGCCTTGGCCTCCCAAAGTGCTGAGATTACAGGCGTGAGCCACAACGTCTGGCCTGAAGTTGTTTTTATTTTTTATTTATTTTTAATTGTTAACAGGTATTGAATTTTATCAAAGGATTTGTCAATATCTTTTAAGATGATGAAAGATGGCTTTTTTTTCTGTTGAATGAATGAGAACATTCTTGGTTTCTAACATTAAACGATCTTTGCAGTCCTGAGATAAATCCTACCTGATTATGATTTATTTTATAATTTTTTGCTGTTCTCTTAAACTTGCTGATATTTAAGTTTTTATGTCTTTACAAGATTTATTCATATGCTATTTTATTTTTATTTGCCTGCTTTTGATATCATGTTAGTGCTGTGATAAAATGAGTGAAGGAATATTCCTGTTTTTCCTATTTTTTTAAACATACTTGTGCAGAATTGGTATTATTTCTCTTTTAACATTTGGTAGATTCGCCAGTGAAATCAGCTAGGTCTGAAGTTTTTTTGGGGGAAGGCTTTTTGTTACAAAGTCAACTTTTAAAATAAGTATAACAGTATTCAGATTTTGTTATATTTTCTCTCAGTTTTTGTAAGTTCTTCCATTCCCCCCTACCCAGTAATTTGTTTATTTCACCCATGTGGTCAAATTTATTAGCATAAAGTTTTTAATAAATTCTATTATCCTATTAATGTCCATAGGATCTCTAATGATATAACCTTTTCAATTTTGATACTGGTACATCATATTTTTTTCTTTTTTGTTGTTGCTCAGTAACTCATAAATTTTATTAAACTTTTATTAAACTTTAATGAGAACAAAAATTGGGTTTTATTTTATTTCATCTTTACAATGACTTATTCCCCTTTACAGATAAAGAAATTGAGTGTTGCCCAAAGCCCTAAATGTGGACTAGTAAACTGGAGCTGTGAGGATTCAAACACAATTCTTTTTAACTCTAAAGCCCTATCTCTTTCTTTTGTCTATAAGGTTTCTTACTTCTTAAATGGGCTTGATTGCAAAAACTGAAACTCCAAACATTCAATGTATAGTATAAAAATTGCCAGGTACTCTTGTTTTCTGGAGACTAAGTTGCCCCAGGTGAAAAGTCTAGGGTAACTTTGCTTTAGTTTACAGAATTCACATTCAGCCGTTCTCATGATAGCTCATCATTCAATGTGAAAAATCAAAAAACGATATGAGAAAAATTATAAAACTATGCTTCAACATAATCTACTACAGATTTCTTTAGAGCCACAAAATAAATAAATAAATAATGATGCACTGGTTATCCTACCTTCTTACATGAAACAATTTAGAATTTCTATTCTCACCTAGATATGGCTAGGGGAAATAATGGTTTCAACCAAATAAGGGCATCAAGCTCCCTTCAGAAAATTTTAACCTCATGCCTCCTGTTAACTCTATATCTACCAAAACAGAAAATCAAGGAATAAACCTCTGGCATGTGTGCTTTGGAAAAGTTACCATAATAAATGCAGTGTGTCCCTCTGGTAAATAATTTGTGCCCAGTTAGTTGAAAAGTTATGCTGTGTATGAAGGAAATTGTAGGTGCTACAAGCTGTTGTCATTCATTAATAGTATTTACTCCTTTTGAATGTCTATAATACAAAGCAGCTAGGCAAGCTAATCTGGATTATTTGTATGTTATATGTAGAGCCATAAAGAACAATTAGTTCTTTGGTTAATCTTAATGTGTTCTACTATTATTCTACAAATCACATGAGAATTGTTAATATTTTGTAAAATTATTTAATGTGAAATTTGCCGTAAGAATATCACATTTTCTGTCCGTGAAGAGAAGAAAATCTCCAGGAGCTAGGAGACTGGGGTATGATGATATGAATTAGACTAGATTGACAATTTAGTAGTGGCGTAGAATTGACTGGTCTAGCACAGTAGGTCTGATTTAAGATTGCTATAAGTTATTTATTCCTATTCACCAACAGGCTGCTAAACAAAACAGATGAGCCAAACCAACCTTAGAGTGGCCCAGAATGAGCCACAGAATGAACCTATACTTCTTGCTTCTTCAAATAGAAAACATCCTGCATAGGACATAATCTCTAAGGCCATTCTTGATCTGACTTTATTTCAATGTGAGGATTTTTGAGATGAGTATTACAAAATTTCCTTCAGGCCACACTTTATTTGATAAGCTGTTGATATTTTATCCAGCAAAAGCCTTGATGTTAGGGTCATTGCATATCACTTGGAGAAAAAAGACAGTGTTTGAATGGGTACACAATTTTGCATTATAATGAATGATACTTTTGTTGACTTCCTCACCATTATTAATGCAAAAAATATATTTGTATTTAATTACCTGTTGAATATATCTCATTGTGTTGAAATGGAATTTTTAAATGTTGAATCCCTTTTTGTGGTTATATAAATTTTAGTTAGTCTTGATGATAAAGGCAAATGAAATTGAGGTATAAAAATATAAATAAAGACAATGTATACGAGAATATAATCGTTATGATTCCAAGTGTATATATATATATATATATTACTATAATGAAGAGATTTATGTTTTCTGTTTACACCCTGAATGGTTTCTAGGAAATATAGAGGATACTTACATAAATTTGAATTTCACATAAATGAATAATAATTTAATAATTGCCAAAATATTTTGTGGGATATACTTATATTAAAATTCTATATATTTTTATCTAATATTTACAGTTTATTCAGCATCCTGTTTTTTTTTCCCCTAAATCTGGCAATGCCATTTGAAAAAGAAAGTAAAAATGCTTCAAGAGTTAATAAGCATATTTCACAAAGTTTGTTTTTAACTAAAGAGTTTTAGGTAATTTATTTGAATTATGTAGCCTTATTCCATAATACATTTCTTTTTAAATATTTTGCACTTGTGTTAATATGAAAATTTAGAGAAAGAAACTCAACAACCTTTTTTTTTAAAAGATCTAATTCATCAAGGTCACTCTCACCTACAAAAGCATTTTCAAGTAATTTAAACAGATGGGTAAATGTGCCAACCACATTCAAAGAGTTATCTTGACACGGTTTATCGCTTCTGATAAGCTTTGTCTGTGATTCTTTCTCCATGTGACTTAGTTAAGCCATCATCCAGAGGTTAAACACCAGAGTTCTCTGACATTTTAAGCCAGTGAAGGGTATTTTCTTCCTTTCACTCATATAAAAAAAAAAAAAGAAAAAGAAAAAGGTTCTTTTTGTACAAATCTAAGCCCATTTGCAAGATCTTTGAAATCATCTGTAGAATTTAAGCAAAGAAAACAACAACCTAAAGTAAAAATGCCTTACTAAGGATTCTAATCATTTATTTTCCCTAGTGAAATCTTTCAACAATTAAATTGTGTTCTACAGCTACATCTCAGAACACATTTTAGATTCTACATTTCTTATTTAATATATAAGTAGAAAAATTTAAAGATTAAATAAGTAATCTACAAAATATCTTCTATGTTAAATTTAGGAGTTTTTCTTGGTAATTTACATAGTGTCTCTGTGATTGGGCTGTAAAAACAACATGTTTTTCTGGTGATGTGGAGAAGATGGCTTCCAGTTCTTTCTTACACTCTCATTAAATACTATCTGAATAAACTGGGATCTTAATTGGAACCAAATAAAATAATCAACTTTCAAAGTAAAATTAAGGAGCATAATTAATTTACTGCCAATGTACATACCTGATAATCATTCCTAAAATTAGAAATCTGTCTAAGACTGAAATATTTTCATGCTTGGTCATAAGCAAAACTATGAAAGCATGAAGTTCAAAACTTTATGGACTGATATTTGTCATAAGTATGTGACTAATTTATGTCCAATTAGTTTATACTAAGTTAAATACCTAGGCTCAGTACCTATGAGGACAAAAGCTAGAGGGGCTATAGAAGAGGTATCTCTCACTCTAAAATGGAATTTTAAAATGTTATACGTTAGAGCCATTTAATATGAAACCATATTGAAAGTTCCACTTATTATAATGACCCTCTCCTAAAAACACTCCCTACCCAGTTTTATAGTTAGGCGCACAAACCTCTCTCATTTGTCATATGTTTTTCCTCTGCATTCTAATTTCTGGGATATGTCTCTGTTTTCCATATCAAATCTTAGCTCACGTAAGGAAGTGACAGTATTGTTCTTCTATTCCAAATTGAAAGAAAAACAGATTTGTGAGACTGTCACAAATGCCATTACCTACTTAATAAAAGCAGTTCAAGTGACAAGTTCAATGGAATAGGGAAAACAAAAGGAAATAGTAGTGAGTATTAAACCAGATTGAAAAATAAGATAATAGATTCTCAATGTGAGTATAAAAATAATTACCAGGTCATAATTACTGGTCACTATAAAAATAAAATTTAGAGAATGAGAATTGATTTTGGTTTTAATGCAAGATAGGAATTCCAAAATAAAAAAATCATATCAAGAGTTGTGATTATGTTGAGAAAATTGAGGGAAACAGATGTATTTATACATATATATTTATGGGTGCTAAATGTATATTTAATTGTAAACTATTTTTCCCTGTATACATATATATACATGTATGTGCTGTATATATATATACAAAAAGATTCTCTTAAAAAATTTATCTATATATATGTATCTATATATAATGACTTTGGCATTTCCACAAATATATAAAATTTTATACAATTCTGATAAGAGATATATTTCAATGGTATTTTTTCATGGTAAAAAATTCAAAAAGTACAGAAAAAGCAAATAGAAAAATAATTACTAATACTACCTAGATGATGTTTTGGCTTATATAATTTCAGTAGCACTCTATATACATACACTATTTTATACTTATTTGGACCCTTGAAGGAGACTTCTAATTTTGAATAGTTGGATTGAATGTTGAGGCAAAAGTTTGTCATATATTTTGGATAGGTTCTTTAATCATTATATTAATTTTAGAGAACTCGCCGTGGCAAACATCATCCACTGGTTAACCCACTACCTTTACAGAGACCCTTTACTCTTATTGTCTTCAAAATACAGACTCTTAAAGCTAATAATGTTTTTCTCAGCCACTGTTTTCATAAATGGAGTAGAAAAAGAAATATGCTTTGATTTTATGAAAAAATGCCCCTTATTGTTTTTTTCTGCCTTGAATATGGATGTGGTATCATGAGGTCTGAAAGAAACCAAATGCTATGTGTGGTCAGGTAGAAAAATAATACAGATTGTTTGTTAATAGCATCATTGAGCAGGTGAAGCAATTGCAGCAAACCTTTATCTCTGGACTTCCTGTTAAGTAAGTCAAGTATTCACTATTTTTATTATCATTTGTTATTTGGGCATGTTCTTGTTTGTGGCCAGAAGCAGTGTTTACTCAATAGGAGTCATTACTTGGACAA
Source organism: Sapajus apella (assembly GCF_009761245.1). Lineage (NCBI taxonomy): Eukaryota > Metazoa > Chordata > Mammalia > Primates > Cebidae > Sapajus > Sapajus apella. Next base: position 13,135,566 of record NW_022436997.1, read on the forward strand.
AGGATGCTACAAATAATAGACCCTAAAACATGTGTTTGACCGATTGAAAGAGTTAGAAAAGTGGGCTAAGCAGCCACAGGAGTTCTAAGCTCAAAAACGGTAGCAAGGAAAAATTAATAGCTGTTTCTGATGTCTTTCCTCAAATCTCATTTCTGATTTGACTCTTGGTAAATTCTCTTGTGACATTAACTCACGGAATTGTTGATAGATTACAGAGTTGATCCAAGGTACGTGAGAATTCAGTCAAGTTCTATATATTGGAACCAGCCTTTTCTTTTCTTTTCCTTTTTCATTGCTCTTGATAAAATATAACTCAATGATATTGATGACATAAAGTTGTCCCAGAGAACTATGACTAGGGCAGTACAGCTGAGAAGGCTATTACCCAGTGATTAAGAACATTTTGGGGAATGGTGTGACTACTCATCTAAACCTGAGGGATTGCATGACTGGCCAGGATTAAAGTACCCTAGAGCTGATTGCTTCTCTTGGCTTATATTTTTCCACCCACATTCATCTTTATCTCTCATAACCATGCATATTTGGAAGGAGTAATGACTGGGAAACTGGAACATATCTGTGGGAGTCCTGAGACTTCTCTGCTCTTGCTGTGAATGCTCTGTGATTTCCTGTTCTTTATCCTTTTTAAAGGCAAGTGAAGTTGGTGCTGGGTGAACATTATTATGCCTCATAAGTTTAATGAAGAAAAAATCCAAAATATTGGCAGCTAATACTTATCATTTTAATGAAATTTATTAATGCCCTACAACAAATAGATAGACTGGAGGTAGCCTGTCTGAAAGCAGGAAGAGCAGAACATACAGCTTTTTTTGTTTCTTGAATTTGTAAATTGAAATCTTAAATGTTGAAAAACAGCAACATTCCTATCCCAGGCTGAAATCGATACTATCAGAGGCAGCAAAGTCTCAGCCTTAGCAGGATATTAGATTGGAGTTCTTATGCAGAAAAAGAGGATTATGGTATAATCTTCCTACTAAATCCTAGACTTTCAAAGAGCATTTAGTTAATGAGCATTAAGCAAAAGAAGATGGTAGATGGATATAATGATTTGCAAGCAAAGGACAAGATTTTTTAGGTTTACTGAATGTGACTAGGCTATATTCATGCTTCTGGACACTTAAAAATGACCAGGCACAAATAAAATGGAAGTCTACTAATAAGAAGACTGTATTGCCAAAAGTCACCAGGCCAGACTTAATAGCTTGTGACTTAAAAGTTGTTATTTCCCAAACATAAGTTCAGTTTTGAAATGGGTAAGTTTGAAGACCTTAGGTACATGGCAAATATGCATATAATAGGGATTTGCTACTTTTAAGCGGTTTTAATTTGCTTAAAAATAGAAGTTTGTAAATGTCAAACAATAAATGGTAGTTAAAACCAAGATGCTATATATAGTTACGTGAGAGTTCACAGATTGGAAGGAAAGGGAATGGCAGAACAGAAGACCTGTAGAACATTTAAGCGTCTAATAAAGGAGGCTGTGAAGAAAAAATAATAAAATGAAAGGCTGAAAATATAGGAAAAAGAATTGATCATATTGGATCAAAAGGGACATAAAAGGTAAACAGTGTGGCCTCATTTGTATAAAAAAGTTTTTAAATTTCTTTTTTTTTT
>NW_022436997.1:13142200-13152623 GCF_009761245.1 Sapajus apella
CCTCTTGGGTTCAGGCAATTCTCCTGCCTCAGCCTCCTGAGTAGCTGGGATTACAGGCACATGCCACCATGCCCAGCTAATTCTTTGTAGTTTTAGTAGAGACGGGGTTTCACCATTTTGACTAGGATGGTCTCGACCTCGTGATCCACCTGCCTCGGCCTTCCAAAGTGCTGGGATTACAGGCGTGAGCCACCGCGCCCGGCTATTTTGTCCATTCTTGTTAGCATTTTGTCAAATCTTTTTTCAATGTTCTTAGTTTCTTTGCATTTGGTTAGAACATGTTCTTTAAGTTCACAGAAGTTTCTTACTACCCACCTTCTGAAGTCTGATTCTGTCATTTCATCACACTGGTTCTCCCTCCAACCTTGTTCCCTTGCCGGTGAGGAGTTGTGATCCCTTTTAGGAGGAGAGGTGTTCTGGTTTAGGGTGTTTTCATCCTTTTTGCGCTGGTTTCTTCCCATCTTTAAGGATTTATCCACTTGTCGACTTTGTAGTTGCTGGCTTTCAGATTGGGTCTCAAATCTTTCAGATTGACGTTCTGTTTGTTGATGATGAGGTTATTTCTGTTTCTTGGTTTTCCTTCTGACAGTCTGGCCCCTCTGCTGTAGGTCTGCTAAGGTTCACTCCAGGCCCTGCTTTCCTGGGGTTCACCTGCAGCAGCTGCTGAACATAAGGGTTGTTACCAGTTTTCTTCTTCTGCTATCTTTGTCCCAGAAGGATACCTGCCTAGTGTCAATCTGATCTCTCCTTTATGAGGTGGCTCTTTGGATATATAGGGGTCAGGGAGCTGCTTGAGGAGACGGTCTCTTTACAGGAGCTCAAATGGTGAGCTGTGAGCTCTGTTGTTGTTCATTCAGAGCTGCTGGGCAGGTACGTTTAGGTCTGCTGCAGCAGAACTCATAAACTGCTTTTTGTTCCCAGGTGCTCTGTCCCAGGGATTCAGGGCTTTATTTATGAGTTTCCGTTATGCTGCCGCCTTCTTTTTTTTTTTCCTTCAGACCTGCCCTGCCCAGCAAGGAGGCAGCCTAGTCACTGTCGGCCTGTATAGGCTTTGCTGAGCTGCTGTGGGCTCTGCCCCACTGCCGAGTGAACTTCCCTGCAGTCTTGTTTATATGGGTGTAGTCAGAACTGCTTTGGCGATGGTGGCCCGTCTCTGTTGAGGCGGAGTCTCTCCGCTGTGGCGGGTTGCCTTGGCAATGGTGGGCTGCCTCAGCAATGACGGGTTGCCTTGGCAACGGCTGGCTGCCTCAGCATCGGTCAACTACCTCCATCCTGACGGGCTGCCTTGGTAATGGCGGACGCCCCTCCCCCACAGAGCTGGACCGTCCGGGGTTCAGCTGCGCTTGCTGTGAAACTCTCAATCCAGAGTTTCTGATTGCTGTTCTTTAGTGGGGGTGGGACCAGCCGAGCCTGATCACCTGGCTCCCTGCCTCAGATCCTTTTTTAAGTTTGTGTTCCAGTCGCCTGTTGAAGAGGCGCAGGGGTTTGTTTGTTTTCCCCTGCGGCCACTCACTGCGCTGGCTTAAACAGCGGCACTGAGGTTTGTGGCGCTTTTTTTTTTTTTTTTTGCCCTGGAATCTGCTGTCCTGGTTCTCTGCTCAGTCCCCTTTTTGAACCGGCGAATGGGCGACTTCCCGTGGCTCCAATCGCAGGCCAAAAGGGCACCCGGACCGGTATATTTTGTACAGAGAACCGCTGCTCCGGGGCACCGACAAAGCAGCCGCGCGGGGCTAAGCAGCGGCGCCGGCCGGCACAGCCGTGCTGGCGGAAACAGCCGCGCTGGGGACCGTGGAGCTCCTCCGCCTGGGAATTTCCTAGTCTATGGGCAATAAAAATGCGGCGTCCACTCACCCTCTGCGCTTTCACTGGGAGCTGCAATCCTGAGCTGTTCCTAAACGGCCATCTTGGATCACATCCCCAAAGTTTTTAAATTTCTTGAAGCTTTCAAAGAACTTATTATAATGGGACACTAAAGATTTAGTGTAAGAAGATTTGTCTTACATTGATAGTATTTTTATAGCTTAGTTTAAAAAATTATGTTAACATGCATATTATTTTTCAATAAAAATAAAATTATTTATAAAAATAAAAAATTCAACTGAAGGAATTGATATAGAATAGGAAGAATATCACATGATCATATAGGAAGAAGGATGAGTGCAATTATGGGTAATTTTCTGAGAGACCAATGGTAGTAACTTAAGGGTGTTTGTGCTAAAAATCTTATTTTTGTTTACAATAAATTAGTAACGCAGTTAAGGAATTATAGGGTCTACCAGTAGCTTTTGGTGAGTAGTGGTGTTATGAATGAGAGAGGGAGCTAAAAGGGAATAAATAAAATGATTTCTTAGTGGCATGGAATGCTTAGATAACAAAGAACTCCATGACTTGAATTAGTAGGAATCCATGTAAGATTTGCTCTTAAACAGATTTCTATTTATTTACATTATTCCAAATATTAAATGAATATGTAGCTTTTTTTTTCTGTGTGTCATTTTTCTGTCCGTCTCCTTTTATTAGCATAGAACACTAATAATGCAGGATGACTATACAAGTATAATATGAATAATATATATTTCTGGTGAATTAATGTGTTATTATACATAGAGCAACCCTTTTATCCCAAATGGATTTTCCTGGTAATATATTATTTGTCCTCTAAAATCGAAGTATTTCTGCCAGTGGGCATTGCTGTGACCAGAATTGATTACTAAAAATAAATGAAATTCTCTTTGTCTCTCTCTTACACACACACACACACACACACACACACACACACAATTTAGAAATATCTTTAATGTTTTTGAGAATTGACAAATGGAAACCAAAGTCTGCCAGGGGCAAAATTTACTATTTGTACACTAAACAGGCTACCATTATTTAAACAACTGCCATTTTGTTTTGTAACTAGATTTGTCTACTGCACTTTATTAGTGGCTTACAAACACACAGTGCTTTCCTTAACCTTCAGGGCTGTGATGATTCAGTGTTTGCAACATTACTGTCCTTACTGTATTTAAGATTATAAATTTAGTGTATGAGAGTATTTATTTTTCATAGCTCCTCTTCAATTAAAGTAATGTGCACTAGTTGGTTTGGGAGTAGGAGAATGATGTGGCTAAAGCTATGCTTTGAGACTATTAATTTATGGTGATTATAGAGTGCAGAATGGCATCTGCATGATTTGGCAACTGATTGGATGCTGAGCAGGATAGAATGGGAGATGTTGCAGCACAGTCTTCAAATGTGACTCCAGGTGTTTTGGACTCCGAATGTTTTAGGAGTGTTCAAATATGATCCCAAGGTCTTGCATTATAAGTACTGTGAATATTAATTTGTATTAATCACAAAAGGAGACAAAGGAATAAAAATTTGGAGAAGCTGTTGTGTGTGTGTGTGTGTGTGTGTGTGTGCACGCAAGTGTGTGTTTTATAATATCCAATTTAAGATTTTTGTGGCAATCTTGAGTATTAATTTTGAATCTGCATTCAAGAAGAAGACTGAGGATGGGATAGGAGAGCTGCTTCACTAAATTTCATAAGCTGGTATGTTTTAAACACATTTCCTTACAGTATGTTGTCTGGATGATTGTTTACAATAAAATAAATAGGCATAAGGGAAATACTGTAAAATATGAGATAAAAACATTAGTGGCAGACCATGATGTCATATAGAAAATTTAATACAAGTATATCACATTTTATATATTAGCTTTCCCACTAACTGCTGGCATCTCTTCCATGATGACTACAATTTATTGTTAAAAGCAGGCATTTTCAATATCTGAAAATTGACTTCCAAGGTCTCTCAGGGCTTATTCTTAACTCTCTTGCTTTCAACCTCTACTTTTTCTAGTTCTTCCTTGGTACATTACTCTGCTCTCACATTGCTATAAAGAAATACCAGACACTGGGTGATTTATAAAATAGTTTTAATTGGCTCATGGTTCTGCAGGCTATACAGGAAGAACAGCAGCTTCTGCTTCTGGGGAGGCCTCAGGAAACTTACAGTCATGGCAGAAGGCAAAAAGGGAGCCAGCACTTAACATGGCCAAAGCAGGAAAAATGAGGGTGGGGAGGAACTCCATACTTTTAAACAACCAGATCATGTAAGCACTCTATCATAAGAATAGCACCAAAAGCATGGTAATAATCCATTCATAAAGGATCCACTTCCACGATCCAATCACTTCGCATCAAGTCCCACCTCCAACATTAGGGATTACAATTAAATATGAGATTTGGATGGGAACACAGATCCAATCAGTATCACCTTGCTAAGTCCTTACTGCTTAGTGAAAATGAGTATAAACTATGTGAACTCTGAATAATGGCTTTTGTGCCTGGCACTAAGTCTTCATGGTCTCTTACTATGGTAAATAACTTCTCTTTCTAGATTTTCCCAGTACTCCTATCCTTTTTCAATGACAGTGGAAGTACAGAGAGTTCTGCCAACTCCATCCAGCTCTCTGTTTTCTATTATCTTGAAGGCCAAATTTAATTGCTTCAGCAGCCTTGAACTAGCTCTCATTTCCCAGCTCAGTGACACTACCACTACCCTTGAGCCCCAGCTCCCTGTGCCACAGTAGGGGATCAAATCCTAGACAGAGAACTGGGCAAATGTGCAGCTCACCTGCTGTGCAGCTCTTCCTTCTCTCACAGATTAGGATTCTGCTTTGCTTGTCCAAAAAAAGGGTGATGCTTATATATTTTGTCCATGTTATAGTTGATTGTACTGGGTAAAAAAGTACTTCAAAAGATATAGCATTATGTCTGGAAGCAATGTTCCCTAAGGGTATAAAGTTTTGTTTCCAGATTCATCCATGTCCCTGCAAAGGACAATAACTCATCCTTTTTTATGGCTTCATAGTATTCCATGATGTATATGTGCCACATTTTCTTTATCTAGTCTGTCCTTGATGGGCATTTGGGTTGGTTCCAAGTCTCTACTATTGTAAACAGTTCTAAACTACAATCATCATGCTGTACATTATCTCTCTAGACAAACTCACTCTGCATAACTGCAATTTTGTACCCTTTGACCAATATCTCCGTATTTCCCCTAAACTCCCTGACCCTGGTAACCACCATTCTACTCTTTACTTCTGGCTGTTTGATTTTTTTAGATTTCACATGTACGTGAGACAATGCATCTCACTTTCTATGTCTGGTTAATTTCATTTTACCTAATTTACTCCAGGTTCATCCATGTTGTCACAAATGGCAGGATCTCCTTTTTAAAGACTTAATAGATATCTAATTTCCTTCATGAGTAGTGGTCCCTGATACCAACTGCAGTTTCAGTGATTCACTAGGAGGACTCACAAGATTCAACATAGAGTCATACTTAGGGACCATGATTTATTGACTTATTACAGCACGAGGATACACAGCAAAATCATCACATGGAAAAGGCACATGGAGCAAAGTCTGAAGGAAACCAGGCACATGCTCCCAAAAGTCCTCTCCTAGTGGATCACTTAATTCCTCTAACAGTAAGCTGTGGCAACATGAATGAGACATCTTCTGCCAGGGAGGCTCATTAAAAACTTAGTGCTCAGGGATTTTAGACTGAGTGCCCTTCGCCTAGCATATACCAAAACCCCAGACTCCCAGAAGAAAAACAGGTATTTTGCAAACCACACTGTTTGCACTAATACTTTATATCCAGTGAGCCACCTTTATCAGTTAAAGAATAGTAAGAAACCTCCTGAAATTTTAGCTCCCAGATGTCAACTAAGCACTAACTAAGGAAGTATCTCAGTACATTTCTATATAATTTGGTAAGTCTAAATGACTCCCTAGAGAGATACAGAACTCAAGCTGATATACTTATTTCATGAACAATGCCCCTCTATCTTATTTTTCTGTCTGAAATATGTAGTTCATGTTTTCACAAAACAAAATATATCACGTTTGTTTTTCATGTAATAGGAAACTATACTGATACCATGAATAGATAGGTATATAGTTGACTCTCATTGTTCCCAGATGTCATATTTGTAAATTTGCCTACTCACTGAAATTTATTGGGAACCCTAAAATCCAAACTCATAGCTTTTGTAGTCATTTGTAGACATGCACTGGGTGGTGAAAAATTTAAGTCGACACACATTCACAGCTGAGGCTGAACAGCACTACGCTCTGCTTTTTTGCTCAGATCTTACGCAGAGATGACCAGAGAGTAGGAATGTTAGGAGCATTCGATGTAGTGCAAGAAGGTCCAGGTCTGGGGCCAATGGGACCGAGTCTGACTCCCAACTCTGGCACATCTTTGGTATGGCAAGTCACTTAACACTCTGAACCTCCTTTTCTCTTCTGTAAAATAAAATAGAATCAACTTTGATTTGATTTCTATTTATATTCAATGCCAAATTGTTGATTTTGTTGGTTCTGTTTTTTATATTCCTTACGTTGTTCTGCCAGAAGGTCTGTTTGCCCCATTTCTACACATGTGGCCACACTTACCATGCCCTCTTTCTTCCTAAGAGCAGAGTTTCATATAAGCCGTAGACCCAACCAATTACTGGGGGCTTTCTTGTTTTTTTTTTTCCAGAACCTGCTCAAAAGTAGGACCAGGGTAAACAAAAGGGTTCCAGAAGTAAGCTGAGTTCTGGTCACTGCAGAGTACTTTTAGTCCCTCTTATTCAGGATGACTTAACTTGCAGGTGCCTCTGTTGGTTTCTGGAGTACAGGAGGCTCACAACTTGCTCCTGGTGCTATTTTTTATTTCAGTTCTGTTTCATCTCTTAGGAAGATCTAACTTGTTTTTGAGGCCAGTTACATAGTTCTAAAATGTTCTCTTTTTATAGCCTGTGGTTTGAGCCTACTAGTTTACTTAGTGCGTAATTTTACCATGTGTCTTCATCTTCATTCTTTACATTTACTTATTTGTTTTGCACCCACATTTATCTGTTGCCTCTATTACATCCAGTGTTCCTCTATTCTGGGCCATTTTCACTGCCACAAAAGCATGCTGTAATATTTACTATCATACTAAAACAGTTCTTTACCTCACATTTTCCTGCAGCTCCACGCCATACTTTTATTTTGTCTTATATTGCATGCTTCACAATGGTTGTCTATACTTGCCAACTTTATTTCTTCTCCCATCCTATTCTCATTGCACTCCACTGCCTCACTGAGATCATGCAGTTGTGAACCCCAAAGACCTACACATCTGAGATTCACTGATTGTCAGTCTTCACCTTATATATATCATTGAAAGCATTTGACATACTTGATCACATTTGTCATGTCTTAAAACATGTGCTTTGCTTCAATTTGGTGATACCCTTACTCTTCTGAGTGTCCTCTGTCTTTCACTAACTCTCAGGCTCTTTCTCTGGACCCTTGTCAAGTTTCTAGATTCAAAATAATAATAATAATAATAATAAAATGTGGCCCAGGAATCAGTCTGTCTGAGATATTTTCTGTATTTACACTTACTCTTTAGAGGCTTTCATCCAGTTCCATATTTTCAACTGCTATGCATAACTTCTGATGCAATGATTTATGTCTCACCTAACCTTTCTCCTTTATCTGGGAGTCTGCATCCTGCCTTGAATTTTTATTAGGTATTTCAACATTAATATGTTCAAAATCAGACTGTTGCTTCCTTCTTTAACCTCTGTTAAAATACTCTTTTTCCTGTGTATCCCATGTTTTTAAATGATATCTACATTCATTTGGATTGGGCAAAAGAAAAATCCTTGTAGTCACACTTGACTTCTACTTCTAACAAGAAACGCCTATTCTATCAGAAAATCTTACTGGCTCTATCTTTAATGGTATATTCACAATCTGACCATTTACTACCATGAGCATGACTAGGTGATGTTTAATCCACAATAATCCCTCATCAGAATAGCTACTTACTTAACACTTCACTTTCCCTTTCTCAACTCCTAGGTTTTATCCTCTGCACAACTGCCAGTGCTTCTTCTAAAATGGAAGACAGATTATTTTATTCCCTGCTCATAACCTTCCAATTGCTTCTTATAATACTGATGGAAAATCTAAAGACCTAAGGCCTCTTTGATTTGGTCTTGGCTGCCATATCTGTTTTACAGGATTTGATTCTGGCTATATAACTGCTTATTTGATGTAATTTTCTAGCAGTTCTGCTCACTCATTGACCCAAGCACACTGTCCTAATTTTTCTTCCACAAACCCACCAAGATTATTTTTCTCTATAATACATATTTCAGCAATGCAGATTCACCTCTATTTAATAGGTGAGAAAGGTAATGATGTCAGCATAATGCAAAGTTGTGCTGCGCCTATACGTGATTGTTTTTCTAGGCAAAGGGAACTGCACAGCAACTGAAGAGTTATAACCACTTCCACAGGGAAGAAATAAGCCTTTGCTTATCTGCTGCACTGGAAGTAAGAACCCACTCTAAGACAAAACAAGGCCCCTCTACCAGCATACCTTGCCCCCCAGCCTTGAGTAGCTCTCAGTTGTGTGGATTGGACTGTCTTCCATGCCCACTCAATGGCTATCTCAAGCTCTTACATCTGCATTTTCTTCCTCATTCTCTCAACTCTTGCCAGCCTTGCTCTGGTATTAAGAGTTGCCAACTGATTCCAATATATTGCTTGTGTGCATTTCAAAGGCCCACATTGTGGTAGCACCCAGTCATGCTTAACTATCTACCTGGGTGACCTAGTTGGTGGTACACATAACTGTTTATGTGCTCTCCTTTTGAAGTTGTAAAACTTGAGTGTGATTTGCTCTGTATTCATCCATTCTTACATTGCTAATAAAGACATATCCAACACGGAGTAATTTATAAAGGAAATAGGTTTAATTGGTTCACAGTTCAGCATGACTAGGCAGGACTGTGGACACTTACAATCATGGCGGAAGGGAAAGCAAACATTTCCTTCTTCACATGGTAGCAACAAGGAGAAGTGCCCAGCAAAAGAGGGAAAAGCCCCTTGTAAAACCAACAGATCTCGTGAGAACTCACTCACTATCACAAGAACAGCATAAGGGTAATCAACCCCATGGTTAAATTATCTCCCACTGGGTCCCTCCCACGATATATGGGGATAATGGGAACTACAATTCAAGATGAGATTTGGGTGGCAACACAGCTAAACCATATTTTACTCTTAATATTGATTCTCTTTAAATCCGATAATTTCAGCACATAATTTTTCAGAAAGCAGTTTTACCTTCTAACACTACCATAAGTATATAAAAACAGGAGAAACACCTACATTCTCTTGCCTCTGGGTCTTGGCATCTGTAGTTCCCTTAGTCAGTGACACTTCTCCAAATAGCCTCATGATTTGTTCCCTCACTTTATTCAAATTTCTCTTTAAATGTGTCTTTCTCCAAGAGGCCTTCTTAAATAACACTCCTAAATAATAGCCACCCTCATAACTCTACCTCCATAACTTCTCTTAACTTTCTTCTTGGCACCTGTCATTATACATCAATTTGTGTATGGATTAATTGTCTGTCTCCCTTAGTAGAATGTAAACTTCATTAGGGCAGAGCCTTTGTTTTGTTCACTGAAATACAAATTTTGGCAAATAGCTAAGCGCTTAGTAAACATTTGTTTAATGAATGAATAAATGACTCAGTGTGCGAGTAGTTTCATTTTCTAAAAGAATTTTGTCAAAAATAGTTTTGTTGCAGACTACTTTGAAAAAATAATTTCTCACTCTCTTTCCCTAAGCGGCCTGAGGTAATCTGTGAAAATATTTCGCTATTCACTTGATTGGGAGAACCCCACAAAATCATGCAAATCAAGAGGTTCCAATCTTCGTGTTCACTTTAAGAACACACGTGAAACTGCCCAGGCCATCAAGGGTATGCATATACGAAAAGCCACGAAGTATCTGAAAGATGTCACTTTACAGAAACAGTGCGTACCATTCCGACGTCACAATGGTGGAGTTGGCACGTGTGCCCAGGCCAAGCAGTGGGGCTGGACACAAGGTCGGTGGCCCAAAAAGAGTGCTGAATTTTTGCTGCACATGCCTAAAAATGCAGAGAGTAATGCTGAACTTAAGGGTTTAGATGTAGATTCTCTGGTCATTGAGCACATCCAAGTGAACAAAGCACACAAGATGCGACGCCAGACCTACAGAGCTCATGGTCGAATTAACCCATACATGAGTTCTCCCTGCCACATTGAGATGATCCTTACTGAAAAGGAACAGATTGTTCCTAAACCAGAAGAGGAGGTTGCCCAGAAGAAGAAGATATCCCAGAAGAAACTGAAGAAACAAAAATTTATGGCATGGGAGTAAATTCAGCATTAAAATAAATGCAGTTAAAGGAAAAAAAAAAGAATTTGGAAGAAATTTTCTTTTGTTGGTTCTTGAATTTTTGGGGGAAACTTTTTGTAAGATATAGGAGACCTTCCATTCAGAAACAAAAATTGGGTGCATGCTCATCTAAGGCA
>NW_022436997.1:13152723-13166147 GCF_009761245.1 Sapajus apella
AAAAAAAAAAAAAAAAAAAAAAAAAAAAAAAAGAAAGAAAGAAAAAGAAAAAATAATTTCTCATTTCCAACTACATATTAAATCAAATAGATTATTTTAAACCTAATAATTAATTTCACAACTTGATCAAACTATTGCTAATAACTTAAATAAAATTGCCAAACTTCTCTTAACTAAAAAGAATTGCTTTAGGATGTTTAATGTTATCATTAATAATTTCCAAAGAGTAATTTCAAGCTCAATGGCATAGTAGGAATGCTAGATCTTTCAATCAGAAAAATTAAATCTAACTAAATATAGCAATCAAATACATTTGTTTAGTTTCATTCTTTATTTTCCAGTAAGATATTTAAAGGATCAATACTAGATAACACAAACATTTAACCTCTTTAGCTATTTGTTTCTTTCAAGATTGTGGTTATTACAGCCTATTTTATTTTTCCCTCTATTTATCTTATTTTTGCTTTGTGTGTCAGGTGGAATGATGGGTTCTCATTTCCCAGAGATGAAAATTCTGCAGGGAAACAAAAGTCCTGACCCTTACCAAGCAGAATTACAGCTTTTTTGGAATTTACTATTTTCGTCACACATTCCTTGAGCTGGAAAGACTTCTATGGGGTATGGGTGGGAGTGGAGATGCATGCAAGTTTGTGGTAGGTGAGAAGCAAAGATAGGTGAGGGAGGATCTAGGAACCGAAATCAGGAGATTTGTGTGTGTAGAACAATTTGTCTCATACATTCACGGGTGAAGCATTTCCTATGTAATGTGCTTTTTTTATAGTTGACTTTTCTGGGTTATGCTACCTCTATATCCCATTATGTGCTCTGGCTATGGGTGGTAAAAACTTCCCATTTTGTTATTCCCAGAAATTTTCACCAATCATTTGATTTCCCCAATAGTTAGGAATTCCAGGATGAAGTTGCACAGGGGTGGTGGGAGGAGGCATTCTTGCCTTTTCCTGATTTTGGTGGAAAAGCATCTAGCTTCTCACAATTAAGTATGATGCTACATGTAGGTTATTGTAGGTGTTCTTTATCAAGATGAGGAAGAGCCCCTTTATTTCTAATTTGCTGAGAGTTTTAAAATCATTAATAAATGTTAGATTTTGTCAAATATTATTTTTCTGCATCTAATGATAGGATTATATAATTTTGTTCTTTAGCCTGCCAGTGTGATAAATTACAGTAATTGATTTTCAAATGCTAAGCCAATCTTACGCATCTGGAATAAATCCCATTTGGTATTAGCATAGAATTCTTTTTATAAAATTGTTGGACGGAATTTGTTAATATATTGGGGAGTTACACTGATGATTGTGAAAACTATTGACCTACAGTTTGCCTTTCTTGTAAAGTCTTAGATAGTCTAGTATATTGGGTACTAGATAATGCTGTCCTCATAAAATGAATTGCCTCTGGTACTATTTTCTTGAAGAGGTTGTAGAAATTGATATCATGTTTTCTTATGTTTGGTAGAATTCACCAATGAAAACATATTGATATGGTGGTTACTGATTTGGAAGATTATTAATTAGTGATTCAATTTATTTAATAAATATAAGCCTACTCAGGTTATCTATTTTCCCTTATGTGGGTTTTGGTAAATTGTGTTTTGCAAGATATTGATTCATTTTATCTAAGTTATCAAATTTGTGGCTATAGAGTTGCTCATAATTTTCCTTTATGATTTTTTTTTTTTTTTTTTTTTTTTTTGAGATGGAGTCTCACTCTGTTGCCCAGGCTGGAGTGCAGTGATGTGATCTCAGCTCATTGCAACTTCCGCCTCCTGGGATCAAGTAATTCTCTTGCCTTAGCCTTCCTAGTAGCTGGGACTATAGGTGTCCACCACCATGCCCAGCTAATTTTTTTATATTTTTAGTAAAGACAGGGTTTCCCCGTATTGGCCAGACTATTCTCAAGCTTCTGACCTTGTGATCTACCCGCCTCAGCCTCCCAAAGTGCAGAGATTACAGGCGGAAGCCACCTTTAATGTTCATGGCATCAGTAGTGATGGCCTCTGTTTAATTTTTGATATTTATAATTTATATCTTCTCTTCTTTTTACTTGGTTAGCCTGGTTAAAGTTTTGTCAAATTTATGGACCTTTTAAAAGAACTAGCTTTATGTTTCATTGATTGTCTCTATTATTTTCTAATTTTAAATTTCACTGATTTCTGTTTCAATTATTGAGATTATTTTTTCTTCTGCTTGTTTTACTTATTTTTCTCTTCTTTCTCTACCTTCCTAAGGCGAAAGCTTTATTTACCTTATATCTTTCATTTTTCTATTCTGTGCATTGCATGCTATAATTTCAATCTAGGCACTGTTTTCACTGCATCCCACAGATTTTGACAAGTTATGTTTTCACTTTCATTTGGTTCAAAATATTTTTTACATTTTTCTTGAGACTGATTTTTGACCCATGTGTTATTTAGAAGTATATTATTGAATTTCTAAATAATGTGGAATTTTCTGATCATTTTTTCTGTTATTGATTTCTAGTCTAATTTCATTGTGATCTAAGAATGATTTTAATCTCATGGACTTGTTAAGCTATATTTTATGGCTCAAAATGTGGTCTATCTTGGTGAATGTTCCATGTAAGCTTGACAATAATGTATATTCTGTTGTTAAATGAAGTATTCCATAAATGTCAATTAGATTCAGTTGATTGATTATGCTGTTTAGTTCAACTATAGCCTTACTGATTTCTGCTTGCTGGATCTCTCAATTACTGTTAAAAGTATGTTGACGTCTCTATAGTCAGGCAGCACATAACATTGCGTTGGACAATGCCAGACCACATATACAATAGTCGTCTGATAAGAGTACAACGAAGCTGAAAATGTCCAGTGATGACATAGCAACCATAAACTTGTAGTGCGATGCATTACTCATGTGTTTGTGTTGATGCTGGTGTAAACAAACTCACTGTGCTGCTAGTCTTATAAAAGTACAGGAAGTCCAATTGTATAATACTTGATAATGATACCAAATGTCCCTGATTTTTGTGTGCATTATACTATTCATTGTTATTCTAAAATATACTTCTACTTATATTAAAAAAAAAAGAAGTTCCCAATAAAACAGCTTAATGCAGGCCTTTCAGGAGCCATTGTGGAATAGGACATGGTTATAGTAGAAGATGACAGCTCCATACATATTATTGCCCTGAAGAGCTTCTAGTAGGATGAGATATGGAGGTAGAAGAGGTGATATTGATGATCCTAAACCTGTATAGGTCTAGGGAAATGTGTGTCTTTGTATCTTAGTTTTTTAACTTAAAGGGTAAAAATAAAATTAAGTAGAAATAAAATTAAATAAAATAGAAAAAATTAAATATATTAGAGAATATATTGTACATCTGTACAATATGTTTGTGTTTTACACTGTTATTACAAAAGAATCAGAGTTTTTAAGAGTTACAAAATGAATTAAGTTAAAAAGTTATAATATTCTACAGTTAATTTATTATTGATGAAGGAAAATATTTTAAAATAAATTTAGTGTAGCCTAAGTGTACGGTTCTTAAAAAGTCTACAGTAGTGTAATGGCATAGGCATTCACATTCACTCACTGCTCACTCATTGACTCACCCAAAGCAGTGTCCAGTCCTGCAAGCTCCTTCATGGTAAGTTTCCCTACACAGGTGCACCAGTTTTTATCTTTTATATCATAGTTGTACTATACCTTTTCTATGTTTCGATATACTTAGATATACAAATACTTAGCATTGTGTTACTATTGCCTAAAGTACTCAGTAAAGTAACATGCTGTATAGGTTTGCATCCTAGGAGCAGTAGACTATACCATGTAGCCTGAATGTGTGGAAGGCTACACCATCTAGGTTTGTGGAAGTACATACTATGATGTTTGCATTATGACAAAATTGCCTAATGATGTACTTCTCAGAATATATTTCAATCTTTAAGTGACACATGACCATATAATTGTAGTTTTTCTACTTTTCTTTCCACTTATATTAGTTTTTGCCCTATGCATTTTGATGTGGATACACATCAAGGTGCAAGCATATTAAGAATTGTCAGCCGGGCGTGGTGGCTCATGCCTGTAATCCCAGCACTTTGGGAGGCCAAAGCAGGTAGATCATGAGGTCAAGAGATCGAGACCATCCTGGTCAATATGGTGAAACCCCATCTCTAATAAAAATACAAAAAATTAGCTGGGCATGTTGGCACATGCCTGTAGTCCCAGCTACTCAGGAGGCTGAGGCAGGAGAGTCACTTGAACCCAGGAGGCAGGGGTTGCAAGGTTGTAGTGAGCTGACATAGCGCCACTGCACTCCAGCCTGGTGACAGAGTTTGTCTCAAAAAAAAAAAAGAATTGTCATGTCTTATTGGAAGATTTGCCAATTATGGAATACCCATCTTTATTTCTTATAATATTTCTTGTTAAAAGGCTGCTTTGTCTGACATTAATAAAGCCAATTTTTCTTTTAATTTGTGTTAGTATGGTATATCTTTCTCCATCCTTTTACTTTTATCCTATCTGTGTCCTTATATTGAGAATGTGTTTCTTGTAGATAACATATAGTTGGGTCTGGTTTTTTAGTCACTCTGTCAGATTCTCTTTTAATTGGTGTATTTAGACCATTTATACTTGGAATGATTATTGACATAGTTGGGGGAATATCTGGCATATTTACAACACTTTACTATTTATTGAACTTTTTCTTAGTTTCTTGTCTTTTTAAATCTTCCTCTCTGTTTCTGCCTTTTCTGGTTTTAATAGAGCATTTTATATAATTTCATTTTGTCTTCTCTCACAGGATATCAGATATACTTCTTAATTTTGTAGTGGTTGACCTAGAATTTACAGTATACTTTTATAATTAATGTAACTCTACTTTCAAAAAATTCTGCACTGCTTCATGGGTAATGCAGGTAATTTAGATCATTCCCAATTTTTCCCTCCTGACACTTATGACATTGCTGTCATTTTTTCATTTATCTAAATGCTAAAATCATTCAATACATTGATTCTACTGTTATTTTGAACAGTTATCTATTAGACCAAGTAAGAATACAAAGAAATGGCCGGGCACACTGGCTCACACCTGTAATCCCAGCAGTTTGGGAGGCCGAGAGGGGTGGATCATTTGAGATAAGGAGCTCAAGACCAGCCTGACCAACATGGTGCAAACTTGTCTCTACTAAAAATAAAAATTAGCCAGGTGTGGTGGCCACGTGCCTGTAATTCCAGCTACTCAGGAGGCTGAGGCAGGAGAATCGCTTGAGCCTGGGAAGTGGAGGATGCGGTGAGCCGAGATCGTGTCACTGCACTCCATTCTGGGCAACAGAATAAGACCCTGTCTCAAAAACAATAAAAATAAAATTAAATAATACAAATAAATATTTATTTTACCTCTACTTATTCATTCTCTGATGCTTTTTTAAATGTAGATCTGCTTCTGAACTATATCATCTTTCTTCTCTCTGAAGAACTTCTTTTAATATTTCTTGCAAGGCAGATTTACTGGCAACAAATTACTTCAATTTTAATTTGTCTGAGAAACTCATTATTTCCCCACTTTTGAAAGATAATTTTGCAGGGTACAGAATTCTAGGTTGGTGGGTTTCTTTCTCTCAACACTTCATGTATTTCAGTCTACTCTTTTCTTGCTCACATGGGTTTTAAGAAGTCAGCTGTAACTCTTTGCCACTTTCTATGTAAAGTGTTTTTTTTCCCTCTGCTTCTTTCATTATTTTTAAAAAATAGATTTGTTTGCAGTTTGGATGTGATGTGCCTAAATTTGGCTTTTTGGGCAAATTGTTTTTTGGCTTTTCTTGGGTGTTCTCTGAGCTTTTTCGATCTATCATTTGGTGTCTGACATTCATTTATGAAAATTATCACTTGTTATTGCTTGAAATATCTGTTCATTCTCTCTTCCTCTTCTGGTATTTTTATTATGAATATGTTACAGCCTTTTGTAGTTGTCTCATGGTTTGTGGATAGTTGGTTCTGCTTTTTTAAAGTAATTATTCTCTGAGATTTTCAGATTTGAAAGACATATATTCAAGCTCAGAGATTCTCTTCTGAGCCATGTTCAGCCTAATAATGAGTCAGCAAAGACAATCTTTGTTTGTTATAATGTTTTTGATATCTAGTATCTCTTTTTAATTCTTTTAAAGAATTTCTATCTCTCTGCTTATATCAACCATCTCTTACACATTATCTACCTCTTCAATTAAAGCCCTTAGCGTAGTAATCACAGTTGTTTTAAATTCATAGTCTGATAATTCCAGCATCCCTGCCATTATCATGGTCTGGTTCTGATGCTTGCTCTGTATTTTCATACTGTGTTTTTTGCTTTCTGGTATGCCTCATAACTTTTTGATGAAAGATGTATTTGCCTATCACTCTCCAATTTGAGGGGCCATGTTTTCCCGTGACCTCACTTCTGTGATTCATGTAAGAAACTTGTTTTTTTAGGGCAGAGCGGTGGTTTCTAAGTTCTGTATGTGCCCGAGTACCTCCTTGCTTTCTCAGGCCTAGGCATGGTGACAGCTTTCAGCTATTGGTAGCCTTATAGAGAATACCACCCCTGATGGTTTCCCTTAACCTTGTCACATTTGTTAAACAATATCTTTATTAGATTTTGCTCAGTGACTTCACTTCAGCATTTCATCTATTTCTTGACAGGATCCCAACTAATGAAAACATTGTTCTTTCTGACACTCATCATCCACCTCCCTCATGATTATCATGATCATTTTGTTTGGCTCATGTTTCACAGGAAAAATGTAGTAAACCATACTTAATTAGTTGTTTGAAGATCATTTTTTATGCATCTCTATAAAACAGGCTTAGTAATATATTGTGAAGTGCACTGAGTTGAGTCACAGTTGGGTTTCAGTTTTATTCTACTCATTGCAAACTGTGTGGCTCTGGAACAAGTCACTTAATTTGTTCTAAATCACAGTTGCTATGAAAAAGAAAGATAATAAATATGTTTTTCAAGAGATATATGTGAGGAGAGTAAATTGTACAATCTGACGTGTGACAATGTTCAATAAGCAAATGGTAGTAAAACTACAGTAATTATTATTCAGAACTTTTTCAGGAAGAGTAAATCATCAATGAATAAACTTAGAAATTAGCAAGTGATCATGCTCATTGATTATAGAAACAGCCATGAGCAAAGATAAGTGTTTCTTCGTTTTCTTTCACTAGTTTTTCAGTGAAAGATGATTCAGGTGACCTAGTCATGATATGTGTATGTGTGTGAATATATACACACACATGCAGATAGATAGATACACAGACACTTGCATATGCTTCTCCATTCAAGTATATTCTCATTTGACTTGTTTTGACAGTTAAAGAAAATTTTATACCAGAATGCTAGGTTCCTATAATTAAAATAAAAAGAGAAAACATCAAAGGTAATGAAGACTATCAAATATGAGAGTATGCTTGGTACTAAAAGGACTGTTGTGCACGGTAGTCAAGATAGGATTTCTGGCATAGATAATAAGCTTAAATCACCAGAATAATTTTACGCTGTAGCATTTAGGTCTATTTCCATGAGGAGTCAGAGATATAGGAACCATACCTGTAACAGTTTCTGAGTCTGCTACTTTCCAAAATAATGATCAATTCTAGGACACTATGTTCGGTTATAGACAATGCTACCTTATAGGCAATATCTAAATGTTCTAAGAGTGTTGTGAGTCAGCTAACATCATGACTGTTTAACAATTTAATTTTCCCCAAACAGTGCAGAAATAATATCGACAGCTTAATAAATGACATGAATTTCACAGGCTGTATCTTTATTAAGCATTCCCTTTATATTCACTTTTATTTTTACTTTTCTATAACTCACTTCTTCTTGCAAAAAAATTTAAGGCTAATACAACAAAAATATGTAATGAAATACTAATATAATGTAAGCATCAGTAGAAAATCAGGACCAAAGAGCTAACATAATTGCTTAAATTAAGCTTAACATCTGGCAGACAAGACATAAGGGGATACTCAGCTATACAGATATCACAGTTTATACATGATTTACACTAGTTTCTTGGGTTAAACAACTGTTGTCTGATTTGTCCTTGTACTTAACCTCTTCAAACCTTTCTAGCTTTTTCCCTCTTTCTACCCTCTCCCACACACTAGCACATGCACGTGTGTGCACACACACACACACACATGCCTCAGGTTCTTACATAGAATTTTGCATGGGACCATTGAATGATATGATGGACAATATAATCTGAAACTTTTTAAAGTGTAGTGGTATGTTTCATATGACTTTTTAATATAGTGTCCTTTGATAAATTAGAAAGAGTGATGGAACACAGTAAAAATGACTCTGTAATGTAGTAAGGTAATAATGTTTGAATACATAATCTGGTGTTGGTTTCATCTGCTTCAGAAAAAGAACTTAAAGCATGTCCAAAAGACACGGAACTTTACATCTTTAAAACAACTTATATTCTGTAAATTGTATCCTTTCAGGCAAGCTTTATTAAAACTGCCCAGAGAGAGTCTGAGGTTGTGTTCTCTGATGAAGTGTTGGAGTCTACGTATTCTACAAAGCACACAGATTGAGAACAGATCCACATCTTTTATGACAAACAGATGGGATGAATTAAAGCTTATGACGAAACTTGAGGAACACTGGCCTGGATAAATGACTGCAACTTACACACAGAGGGAGACAACAGAGATATCTGTAGGAACGTTTAGCATTTAGGATCATTTAACATTAGCTTTAGGAAGCTGTAATGGTAATCTTTATTACATGAATGGGGTTAAGATGGTCTCCACATTCTATACCATTTATGAAAAAGGAAAATGGACCAATTTTGAAATATTTGAAACAATAGGCCATTATGGGGAAATATCAGTAATACTAATTTGGATCTTCTTACTTTCTCATTGCATATCAGTATGAGTTACAAAATAAAAATGAATTGGTTGCTGTAAGAAGTAATTCGATGTAAGCAAATTGAATTTCGGAGAATGCTGCCAAAGACAATAATTTTTAATTTAGAAAAATTGATATCATGTCACTTTTTCAGATATAATTAGATACTAGTTCCAGTTACCTACTGTGGACCCTTATGTTCTATCTTAATAAAATATTATTTCTAGTAAGTAAGAGGACTTAGCTTATTCTCCATGACAGGTGTGACATGCACTTAGTTACTCTAAAAGTGGCTACAAATAATTCTGATGTAAGTTTTTAAAGAAGTATAGAATACTCGTTGTTAAATTTAATTCATGAAATGGTCTAGCATTGTCAGGAACTATATTAAAACATAAGGGGCCGGGCGCGGTGGCTCACGCCTGTAATCCCAGCACTTTGGGAGGCCGAGGCGGGTGGATCACGAGGTCAAGAGATCAAGACCATCCTAGTCAACACGGTGAAACCCCGTCTCTACTAAAAATACAAAAAATCAGCTGGGCATGGTGGTGCATGTCTGTAATCCCAGCTACTCAGGAGGCTGAGGCAGGAGAATTGCCTGAACCCAGGAGGCAGAGGTTGCGGTGAGCCGAGATTGCGCCATTGCACTCCAGCCTGGGTAACAAGAGCCAAACTCCATCTCAAACAAACAAACAAACAAACAAAAAATAAAACATAAGCATGCTCAGGTCCTAAGGACTAATTGGATAAAGGATGATTAGGGAGAGAAAACCAAGAACACTTGGAAGATAAGTACATGGCTGAACATGTTTCATATACTGAAAGCTTGCTTAATTTAACTGTGTGTCTGTCCAATGTCTTTACTCACTATTTTCTTTCTTCTTAAAGTAGCTTTTTTCAGTGTGGGTCTGCGAATGTTAATTTTTTTTCTTTGAAAATATTTTTAACTCTGCTCTTGAATGATAGTTTTGTAGGAAATGTATTTTTATTTGATTATTGTCTTCTCTATGCATGATTATTATATTATTTTACTCTGCTTTCTATTCTTGCTATTGAGAAATTGGATATTTATATTTGTTCTGCTTTTGTGGAAAATCTGGTTTGCTATTTGCTAGTAAGATCACCTTGCCTATTGTACAGGAGGAAAAATACCTTTTCCTCTGTACATTTAGGTTCATAGCTGAGGACCCTATAACAAAAAAACATATTAACAAGAGAAAAGCATACACATGGAAGTTTTACATGACCCTGGGAGCCTTCATAAGGAAACGAATACCCAAAGAAACAGTTAAACCTGAGTGATTTTTCTAGTAGGTTTGATGAAGAATGAATAGTCATGGACAAATGCGACACACAGAAAGGGTATGAGCTAATGGTAATAAACTGGGGAAACTTAACCAGGCCTGTTGGATTGGATCCTTCTCTGTGTCCCTGTGTCTTCAGTGATAAGGAATAAGGATGCTCCTTTCCTCCAGGTATAGGGAGGGCACTTCCCACATGAGGGTCTTATGACCTGAGCCAGGGGAAGGTCAGAAAATCCTTTTCAGGTTTTATGACCTTCTTCCAGAAAGGTCGATGGAGAAGAAGGTCAGAGTGACCTTTCTGCTTCTGCAATTTTCTAAAATTTCTTCAACTTACAAAATTTTAGGGTAGCATATCCTAAATCCTATTCCTACTAGGTTCTTGTTTATGATGATAAGTCTGATATCGATTTTATTTTGCAGTGTCCGATATCTGTTCTATTTGGGTTTCTGCTATAATCCTGCATTGGGCTTATTGAGATACTCCAATATTTTTTATTTTAAAATACCTACTTTTGTTTATGTGAAGTTAATATGTGTATTAGCTTTTTTTTGGCTGTGTAACAAATTACTATAATTCTAGCAGTTTAAACAATGTCCATTTATTAGCCTCAAAGTTGTCTAAGTAAGAAGTCCAAGTGAGGTTGCCTAGGTTGTCTGCTCAGGGTCCCATGAGGCAGAAATCAAGGTGATGGCAGGACATAGTCTTTTTGTAGATAGGGTATTGCTCTGTTGCTCAGGCTGGAGTGCAGTGGTGCAATCTCGACTCACTGCAACCTCTGCCTCCCAAGCTCAAGCGATCCTCCTACCTCAGCCTCCCGAGTAGCTGGGACCACAGGTGCGTGCCATCATACCTGGCTAATTTTTTGTATCTTTGGTAGGGCTGAATATGTTCGCCAGCTGGTCTTGAACTCCTGGCCTCAAGTTATGCACCTGCCTTGGCCTCCCAAAGTGCTGGGATTACAAGCATAAGCCACTGTGCCCGGCTAGCACATTTTCCCATTTGGAGTCCAGTGTTCTCTTCCAAGAACATTGAGATTATTTGTAGAATTCAGTTCCTTGCAGTTGTAAGACTGAGGTCCCCATTCCCTTGCTCGCTGTCAACTGTGTGATTGTCAGCTGCTAGAGGCTGCCTGCCTTCCTTGCCATAGGGTCTTGTCAGTCTTCAAAGCTGATAATAGATAATATCCCTTTGATAAATCCCTATGATGCTTCAAATCTTTGACTCCAGGAAGAGGTCAGTCCCTTTTAAGAGTTTACCCAATCAAGGCCAACCCATCCTGGATAATCTCCCTTTTTCAACTCAATTGTGTCATGTAACAAACTAATCAGGAAAATAAAATCCATCATATTTAAATCCTGAGGATTATGGGGGTGTGTAAAGCAGGGGTAGGGTCCTTGGGGTCCATTTTAGAATTCTGCCTGCCACAATAGGGGTTTAGCAATTATCAATGAGTCCTAATTAATTAAGAGAAACTTGTTAAGAATGAGATTTCTAGTAGGTAAACTTTTATGAGAAAAATCTGGGTATTGTTTTAATATGCACATTCAGATATTGTGAACCCTCATGAATATATATTTACTGGCATGCAAATGATTAATTTGGTTTATAATTTAACATTGTATTGAGAACAAGCCAAAGTTTAGTAATTAATGGAGGGAGATGGGAAAGTGGAGTGCATTCTGGAATCCATTTTTTAATTACAAAAAGAGCTCTGCTTTTGCATATATTAATTTAAGATTAAGACCTTCCACCAGTTTGCTAGTTCTGGCTTCCTTTTTTCCATCTTTGGCTGAAAGGATCATATTACAGGTATGGACTTGTTGGTTTTCCCCTCTTAGAAAGGATTATTAATTAAATTGCCTCTTAAAGTAATAGACTTTGCTGATTTATCCTTGGCAGGCAATTCCCAGTGTTGCCTGGAAAAATGATTTCTCTGGATGAGAATGTGTATCTTTATTCTCATCCTATTTAACCATCTTCAGTTTATAGTCCAGTGTTTGTTTTCATTCAAGAAGACGGTGAGAATAGTATAAGGCACAGATGTCTTTCTCTGAAGCCTATTTCAGTTCACAGTGCATATTCACAGATGAAGGAACAAAATTTAGGTGATATACTTTGTGCTGTCTGTCTGTCGATCAGGCTGGAGTGCAGTGGCGGCGATCCTGGCTCACTGCAACCTCTAACCGCTGGGCTCAAGGTATGCTCCTGCCTCGGCCTCCCAAAGTCCTGGGACAGCACACGCCACTGCACCTGGCCTATCACTTAGTATTCTGCCAGAAGGATCGATGCTTCAAAATTTTCTTTTTGAAAGAAACAGACCCTTAGACAAATGGCTTGACTTTGTCATTTTCCCCACTTCAACCCTCAGACACTAAGAAAAGCTATCCTTTCCTCCTTAACAGTTTGTTTAGGATTCTCAATACCGAAGTCACCTTAGAAGTAACAACCAAACCATGTGTGGTTATCGCATGGAGTCCTGGTTTTATCGTTCCAAGTGGCAAGAAAGACTTAGAGGCCCTGCGGTCCTCGCGAAGGTGGGCGGTCTGTGATCCCCTCTCATTCTAACCTCAGTGTTGTAGGAAAGGGCGTTGACTTGTCTCCACTCCCTCCCTCTCCAGTAAAGAGGAAAAGGAGTTGAGCTGGCAAGTCGGCTGAGCGGGGCGGGGGGCTGGAGCTCGGAAACGCGGGGAGTTGGGGGCCAAGGGCGCTTGAACCAGGAGGTCCCAGAGCAGCAGCCGCCCGCTCCCCACGCCGGCCGCCGCCTCCCCAGAGGTTGCCTGGACACCGGGTAACCGACCTGGGGCCTGCGCCGCAGCGGGCGGGGTGGGCTGCGCGGCTTGGGGAGACGCGCGGGGACACACGCAGAGCCGGTGAGTCTGAAGCGCTGGCCCCTCGGCCCCGGGGAGCTGCCGGGTGGCGCCCACTCCCCCTGGCGGCCTGCCTGTGCGGCTCCTGCAGAAGACCAGACGAGGTTTACCAGCTGCCCTGAGGGGGTTACAGTAGCTTTGTCACCCCTTCCGGAGGCAGCGGGGAGTCCTGGCCCCCGCGTGTCCTGGGCCCCCGCCTGTTTGAAAACGATTCCCCAATCCCACAGTCCCATAATACCCCATTCCTCCAGCCCCAGTCCCTCTGTCCGCCTCTTCCCCTGTCCTCCAGTCCCCTAATCCTCCAACCCCTGTCCCCCAGTCCCCCAGTCCCCCAGTCCCCCAGTCCCCCAGTCCCCC